>NW_019944869.1:84147-94456 GCF_002910315.2 Salvelinus sp. IW2-2015 | reverse complement strand
TCCGTTCACCTTCACACTCCTGGGCCAGACTACACTCAATCATATGACCCACTGAAGAGATGAGTCTTCAGTAAAGACTTAAAGGTTGAGACCGAGTCTGCGTCTCTCACATGGGTAGGCAGACCATTCCATAAAATGGAGCTCTATAGGAGAAAGCCCTGCCTCCAGCTGTTTGCTTAGATATTCTAGGGATAATTAGGAGGCCTGCGTCTTGTGACCGTAGTGTACGTGTAGGTATGTACGGCAGGACCAAATCGGAAAGATAGGTAGGTGCAAGCCCATGTAATGCTTTGTAGGTTAGCAGTAAAACCTTGAAATCAGCCCTTTCCTTAACAGGAAGCCAGTGTAGGGAGGCTAGCACAGGAGTAATATTATCAAATGTTTTGGTTCTAGTCAGGATTCTAGCAGTCGTATTTAGCACTAACTGAAATTTATTTAGTGCTTTATCCGGGTAGCCGGAGAGTAGAGCATTGCAGTAGTCTAACCTAGAAGCAACAAAAGCATGGATGAATTTTGCTGCATCAGTTTTGGACAGAAAGTTTCTGATTTTTGCAATGTTACGTAGATGGAAAAAAAGCTGTCCTTGAAACAGTCTTGATATGTTCGTCAAAAGAGAGATCAGGGTCAAGAGTAACGCCGAGGTCCTTCACAGTTTTATTTGAGACGACTGTACAACCATCAAGATTAATTGTCAGATTCAACAGAAGATCTCTTTGTTTCTTGGGATCTAGAACAAGCATCTCTGTTTTGTCCGAGTTTAAAAGTAGAAAGTTTGCAGCCATCCACTTCCTTATGTCTGAAACACAGGCTTCTAGTGAGGGCAATTTTGGGGCTTCACCATGTTTCATAGAAATGTACAGCTGTGTGTCATCCGCATAGCAGTGAAAGTTAACATTATGTTTTCAAATGACATCCCCAAGAGGTAAAATATATAGTGAAATCAATAGTGGTCCTAAAACGGAACCTTGAGGAACACCGAAACATACAATTGATTTGTCAGAAGACAAACCATCCACAGAGACAAACTGATATCTTTCCGACAGATAAGATCCAAACCAGGCCAGAACTTGTCCGTGTAGACCAATTTGGGTTTCCAATCTCTCCAAAAGAATATGGTGATCGATGATATCAAAAGCAGCACTAAGGTCTAGGAGCACGAGGACAGATGCAGAGCYTCGGTCTGACGCCATTAAAAGGTCATTTACCACCTTCACAAGTGCAGTCTCAGTGCTATGATGGGGTCTAAAACCAGACCAGCATTTCGTATACATTGTTTGTCTTCAGGAAGGCAGTGAGTTGCTGCGCAACAGCTTTCTCTAAAATTCTTGAGAGGAATGGAATTTTTGATATAGGCCGATAATTTTTTATATTTTCTGGGTCAAGGTTTGGCTTTTTCAAGAKAGGCTTTATTACTGCCACTTTTAGTGAGTTTGGTACACATCCGGAGGATAGAGAGCCATTTATTATGTTCAACATAGGAGGACCAAGCACAGGAAGCAGCTCTTTCAGTAGTTTAGTTGGAATAGGGTCCAGTATGCAGCTTGAAGGTTTAGAGGCCATGATTATTTTCATCATTGTGCAAGAGATATAGTACTAAAACACTTTAGTGTCTCCCTTGATCCTAGGTCCTGGCAGAGTTGTGCAGACTCAGGACAACTGAGCTTTGGAGGAATATGCAGATTTAAAGAGGAGTCCGTAATTTGCTTTCTAATGATCATGATCTTTTCCTCAAAGAAGTTCATGAATTTATTACTGCTGAAGTGAAAGCCATCCTCACCTGGGAAATGCTGCTTTTTAGTTAGCTCTGCGACAGTATCAAAAATACATTTCGGATTGTTCTTATTTTCCTCAATTAAGTTGGAAAAATAGGGTGATCGAGCAGCAGTGAGGGCTCTTCGATACTGCAYGGTAYTGTCTTTCCAAGYTAGTCGGAAGACTTCCAGTTTKGTGTGGCGCCATTTCCGTTCTAATTTTCTGGRAGCTTGCTTCAGAGCTCGGGTATTTTCTGTATACCRGGGAGCTAGTTTCTTATGACAAATGCTTTTCGTTTTTAGAGGTGCAACTGAATCTAGAGTATTGAGCAAGGTTAAATTGAGTTCCTCAGTTAGGTGGTTAACTGATTTTTGTCCTCTGACGTCCTTGGGTAGGCAGAGGGAGTCTGGAAGGGCATCAAGGAATCTTTGTGTTGTCTGAGAATTTATAGCACRACTTTTGATGATYCTTGGTTGGGGTCTGAGCAGATTATTTGTTGCGATTGCAAACGTAATAAAATGGTGGTCCGATAGTCCAGGATTATGAGGAAAAACATTAAGATCCAAAACATTTATTCCATGGGACAAAACTAGGTCCAGAGTATGACTGTGGCAGTGAGTAGGTCCAGAGACATGTTGGACAAAACCCACTAAGTTGATGATGGTTCCGAATGCCTTTTGGAGTGGGTCTTTGGACTTTTCCATGTAAATATTAAAATCACCCAAAATTAGAATATTATCTGCTATGACTACAAGGTCCGATAGGAATTCAGGGAACTCAGAGGAACGCTGTATATGGCCCAGGAGGCCTGTAAACAGTAGCTATGAAAAGTGATTGAGTAGGCTGCATAGATTTCATGACTAGAACCTCAAAAGACGAAAACGTCATTTTTTTTTTTGTAAATTGAAATTTGCTATCGTAAATGTTAGCAACACCTCCGCCTTTGCGGGATGCACRGGGGATATGGTCACTAGTGTAATCAGGAGGTGAGGCCTCATTTAACACAGTAAATTCATCAGGCTTAAGCCATGTTTCAGTCAGGCCAATCACATCAAGATTATGATCAATGATTAGTTCATTGACTATAACTGCCATTGAAATGGTACCGCTTGCTTTGTGGTGCCCCTTGCTTAGTGGTATTGCAGACTCTTGAGGCCTTTCAGAACAGGTGTATAAATAATGAGAACATGTGACAGATCATGTGACACTTAGATTTCACACAGGTGGACTTTATTTAACTAATTATGTGACTTCTGATGGTAGTTGGTAGCACCAGATCTTATTTAGGAGCTTCATAGCAAACGGGGTGAATACATATGCACGCACCAGTTTTCCGTTTAAAATAATTGTTGAATGTTTTGAAATAAGTTATTTTTTTCATTTCACTATACGGATAAGAATAAGAAATAAAAGCAACAAGTAATTAAAGAGCAGCAGTAAAATAACAATAGCGAGACTATATACAGCGGGGTACCGGTACAGAGTCAATGTGCAAGGGGCACTGGTTAGTTGAGGTCATATAAACATGTAGGTAGAGTTATTAAAGTGACTATGCATAGATGATAATAACAGAGAGTAGCAGCAGTGTAGTCTGGGTAGCCACTTGATTAGGTGTTCAGGAGTCTTTTGGCTTGGGGTTAGAAGCTGTATAGAGGCCTCTTGGGCATAGACTTGGTGCTTTGGTACCGCTTGCCGTGCGGTAGCAGAGCGAACAGTCTATGACTAGGGTGGCTGGAGTCTTTGACAATTTTTAGGTCCTTCCTCTGACACCGCCTGGTATAGAGGTCCTGAATTTCAGGAAGCTTGGCCCCAGTGATGTACTGGGCCGTTCGCACTACCCTCTGTAGTACCGGTCGAAGGCCAAACAGTTGCCATACCAGGCAGTGATGCAACCAGTCAGGATTCTCTCGATAGTGCAGCTGTTGAACCTCTTGAGGATCTGAGGACCCATGCCAAATCTTTTCAGTCGTTTGAGGGGGAATAGGTTTTGTCGTGCCCTCTTCACGACTGTCTTGGTGTGCTTGGACAATGTTAGTTTGTTGGTAATGTGGAAACGCTCAACCTGCTCCACTGCAGCCCTGTCGATGAGAATGGGGCGTGCTCGGTCCTCTTTTTCCTGTAGTACACAATCATCTCCTTTGTCTTCAGGGAGAGGTTGTTGTCCTGGCACCACACTACCAGGTCTCTGACCTCCTCCCTTTAGGCTGTCTAGTTGTTGTCAGTGATCAGGCCTACCACTGTTGTACCATCGGCAAACTTAATGATGGTGTTGGAGTCGTGCCTGGCCGTGCAGTCATGAGTGAACAAGGAGTTACAGGAGGGGCCTGAGCACGCACCAATGAGGGGCCCCTGTGTTTAGGATCAGCGTGGCTGATGTGTTGTTACCTACCCTTACCACCTGGGGGTGGCCCGTCAGGAAGTCCAGGATCCAGTTGCAGAGGGAGGTGTTTAGTCCCAAGGTCCTTAGCTTATTGATGAGCTTTGAAGGCACTATGGTGTTGAACGCTGAGCTATAGTCAATGAAAATTATTCTCACATATGTGTTCCTTTTGTCCAGGTGGGAAATGGCAGTGTGGATTACAATAGAGATTGCGTCATCTGCGGATCTGTTGGGGCGGTATGAAAGTTGGAGTGGGTCTAGGGTTTCTGGGTAATAATGGTGTTGATGTGAGCAATGACCAGCCTTTCAAAGCACTTCATGGCTACAGACGTGAGTGCTAAGGATCGGTAGTCATTTATGCAGGTTACCTTAGTGTTCTTGGGCACAGGCACTATGGTGGTCTGTTTAAAACATGTTTGTATTAGAGACTCGGACAGAGAGAGGTTGAAAATGTCAGTGAAGACACTTGCCAGTTGGTCATCGCATTCTTGCAGTTCACATCCTTGTAATCCGTCTGGCCCTGCGGCCTTGTGAATGTTGACCTGTTTAACCTTTCTAGCGGAACCCCCCCCACAACATTCCGCTGAAAAGGCAGCGCAGGAAATTCAAAAATATTTTTGGGAAATATGTAACTTTCACACATTAACCAGGCCAATACAGCAAATGAAAGATAAACATCTTGTTAATACGGTAATCTGGGGAAAGCTGTAACCTGTATCATAACTCGTTCAATCTCCTCAGCCCTCAGGGCAGGCGGAGGGGCAGGTTTCGGGTCGAGAGTCAGACCCGGTCTCCTGGTGCGAACACCGGGGCCTCACTGCGGTGGCGGTCGGCTTCTACCGCCTCACGGCCCTATGCAAGTGCACATGGTCGGCGTCCCAGGTCTCCTCCGAGCGCTTAAACCATTCGTTCACCGCAGGAGCTTCGATCCGGCTCTGATGCCAAGGTGCCAGAACCGGCTGATACCCCAGTATGCACTGGAAGGGAAAAAAGTTAGTGGAGGAATGGCGGAGTGAGTTTTGGGCCATCCCATTCAGCCCAGGGGATGAACGCCGCCCACTCCCCCGGCCAGTCCTGGCAATATGACCGCAGAAACCTACCCACATCCTGGTTTACTCTCTCCACCTGCCAAGTTGCTCTCGCGGTGAAAACCTGAGGTTAGGCTGACCAAAACCCCCAGACGTTCCATGAACACTCTCCAGACCCTGGACGTGAACTGGGGACCCTGATCAGAAACTATATCCTCAGGCACCCCATAGTGCCGGAAAACGTGAGTGAACAGGGCCTCCGCAGTCTGTAGGGCCGTGGGGAGACCGGGCAAAGGGAGGAGACGGCAGGACTTAGAAAACCGATCCACAACAACCAGGATCGGGGTGTTGCCCTGTGAGGGAGGAAGACCCGTCAGGAAGTCCACCGACAGGTGCGACCACGACCGTGGTGAAACAGGTAGGGGTTGTAACTTCCCTCYGGGCAGATGCCTGGGAGCCTTGCACTGGGCGCACACCGAGCAGGAGGAAACATAAACCCTCACATCCGTGGCCAAGCCGAACCACCAATACTTCCCACAAAGGCAACGCACCGTCCGACCGATGCCAGGATGACCAGAGGATGACCAGAGGAGGGTGACGTGTGGGCTCAATAGATCAAACGGTCGCGGACAGCAGACGGAACGTACAGGCGCCCAGCTGGACACTGGGGGGAGTGGTCTCTGTGCGTAACGCCCGCTCCTTGTCCGCGTCCAGCTCCCACACCACCGGTGCCACCAGGCAAGAGGACGGAAGTATGGGAGTGTTATCCATGGACCACTCCTCTGTGTCATACAGCCGGGACAGTGCGTCTGCCTTAGCGTTCTTGGAACCTGGTCTGTAGAACAGAGTAGAAACAAAACGGGTAAAGAACATGGCCCACCTTGCCTGGCGAGGGTTCAGTCTCCTTGCCGCCCGGATGTACTCCAGATTACRGTGGTCAGTCCAGAAGAGAAAATGGTGTTTAGCCCCCTCAAGCCAATGTCTCCACACCTTCAGAGCCTTGACAACAGCCAACAGCTCCCGGTCCTCCACATCAAAGTTTCGCTCTGCCGGGCTGAGCTTCTTCGAGAAGAAAGCACAGGGGTTGTGCTTTGGTGTCGTGCCCGATCGCTGAGAGAGCACGGCTCCTATCCCAGCCTCGGACGCGTCCACCTCCACTATGAACGCCAAAGAGGGATCCGGATGAGCCAGCACGGGAGCCGAGGTAACCAGAGCCTTTAGGTTACCAAAAGCCCTGTCCATCTCAGCTGACAACTGCAGCGGCACCGGTGACGTCGACCGCCGAACGCCGCCCGAACAAGGAGAGGGACCGACTTCGGCGGAAGTCGTGACACTCTCTCCTGTCCTCCATCTGTAAAAAAAACAAGGAAGACTTGATGAGTGACATGTATTGATGGTGTTGTCTTGTTCGTATATTCAGTTTGTCTGTCTGTAATTGTCACGCCCTGACCTTAGAGAGTCTGTTTTATTCTCTATTTGGTTAGTTCAGGGTGTGACTTGGGTGGGCAAATCTATGTTTCTATTTCTTTGTTGGCCTAGTATGGTTCCCAATCAGATGCAGCTGTTTATTCGTTGTCTCTGATTGGGGATCATACTTAGGCAGCCCTTCTTCCCACCTTAGATTGTGGGATCTGTTTTTGTATAGTTACTGTGTAGTCTGCAGAATGTTACGTTCCTTTATATATACATTATGACGTGGGCGTTGGTGCTGAGGGGTGAGTCCGAGACCGAGGAAGAATTCTTGGACCGTTTGAGCGAGGAGTGTTTTGCAGTGGAGAGGGACAAAATATTTTGGAGGGGTTGGAGTCTGGAGCAAGACAGTCGCTTTGAGGAGCATGTGACCCTTCAGGCACCATGCTTTGCGGTTACACATACTGTGTTTCCGGTACGCATCCACAGCCCGGTGCGCTCTGTGCCAGCTCCCCGCATTTGCCGTGCTAGAGTGGGCATTCAGCCATGACGGATTGTGCCGGCTCAGCGCTCCTGGTCTCCGGTGCGTCTCTTCGGGCCCAGGATATCCTGCGCCGGCTCTGCGCACTGTGTCGCCAGTACGCCTTCACAGCCCAGTGCGTCCTGTGCAGCGCCCAGCACTTGCCGGGCTAAAGTGAGCATCCAGTCAGGACGGGTTGTGCCAGCTCTACGCTCCAGACCTCCAGTGCGCCTCCACAGTCCAGTATATCCTGTGCCAGCTCAATGCACCCGGCCTCCAGTGCATGTCTCCAGCCTGGTACGTCCTGTGCCTGCTCCACGCACGAAGCCTCCAGTGATGATCCATGGCCCGGAGCCTCCAGTGATGATCCATGGCCCGGAGCCTCCAGTTTTGATCCATGGCACGAAGCCTCCAGTGATGATCCATGGCCCGAAGCCTCCAGTGATGATCCATGGCCCAGAGCCTCCAGTGATGATCCATGGCCCGGAGCCTCCACTTAGGCATAGCTGATCAAATGGACAGGGTCACACTTTACAGTTTGCTGTAGCGTTACAGATTTCCCTTCACTGGAACAAAGGGGAAAAGCCTGAACCATGAAAAACAGCCCTAGACCATTATTCCTCCTCCGCCAAACTTTACAGTTGGCACTATGCATTGGGGTAGGTAGCATTCTCCTGGCATCCGCCAAACCCAGATTTGTCCGTCGGACTACCAGATGGTGAAGTGTGATTCAGTACTCCAGAGAACGCTTTTCCATTGCTCCAGAGTCCAATGGCGGCGAGCTTTCCCCACTCCAGCCGATGCTTGGCATTGTGCATGGTGATTTTAGGCTTGTTTGCAGCTGCTCGGCCATGGAAATCCGTTTCATGAASCTCCCGACGAACAGTTCTTGTGCTGTGCTGATGTTGCTTCCAGAAACAGTTTGGATGCAACACTCACTCGGTGGTGAGTTTTGCAACCGAGGACAGATCATTTCTACACGCTATACATGCTTCAACACTCATCTGTCCCATTCTGAGCTTGTGTGGCTTTCAACTTCGCAGCTGAGCCGTTGTTGGTCCTAGACGTTTCTACTTCACAATAACAGCACTTACAGTTGACCGGGACAGCTCTAGCAGGGCAGACATTTGACGAACTGACTTGTTGGAAAAGGGGCATCCTATGAAGGTGCCACATTGAAAGTCACTGAGCTCTTCAGTATGGCCATTCAACTGCTAATGTTTGTCTATGGAGATTGCATGCCTGTGTGCTYGATTTTATACACCTGTCAGCAACGGGTGTGCCTGAAATAGCCAAATCCACTAATTTGAACAGGTGTCCACATACTTTTGTATATATAGTGTAGCTAAAATGTACCAGGGCCCCAGCAACACACTTTTGTCAATGAGTGGGTTCTGTTAGTGATAGAAAAACACKCTAACAGCCTTATAGAGACATTTGGCATCTTAAGAATGGCACAAACTAGTCAACAGCAATTTGCCCGCCTTGCGAATCTGCAAAAAATAATATTAAGCTGGACTCCATTTGTGCAACGATAACAAGCTAGTAATAAGCTAACTGAGAAACTTGGCTCCCCAAAGTACAGTCTAATGTCGCAAAGTCCTACACAACACCAGTGATGCTCTGTCTGTCTGTGGCCATACGGCCACGAGGAAAGGTTCTACTCTGTGCTGACAGGGTGGCTGAGGCTCAGTGACGGAGAGAGGGAGAGGCTGATTTATCTATCCAATGTTTATTATCTTCTTCTCCTTTGTTCTCCTGGAGGACTGGCACCTATCCAGGGAGCACTAACGCAAAACGGATGATGTCTTCCGCCCGCTGCAGCTGGAAAGTGCATCCGTTCGTCTTCTCGTCTGTGTGGTGTGTGTGTGTGTGTGTGTGTGGTGTGTGTGTGTGTGTGTGTGTGCTGTGTGTGTGTGTGTGTGTGTGTGTGGTGTGTGTGGTGTGTGGTGTGTGTGTGTGGTGTGTGTGTGTGTGTGTGGTGTAGTGTGTGTGTCGACTGGTACACCTGCTATTCACATTGTGAGTCGAGGACAACCTAACAGGAGCTGTTTTTAGGATAGAGCTGCGGAAGACTGTCAGCGATAGTCACACAAGTCAGCCTGCGTGCAAATCCAGTTACAAATGCTCAAAGCAACGATGATGTGAAGCCGAGCTGTCTGCAGAAAAAAAAACAGTGGTTTTGCAGGAATGCAGGAACATGGAACATTCAAAACGGTCAGGGTTGGCAGCCCTGGCAGCCTTGCGGGTGACGTTATTTAGCCTGGAAGCCCTGCGGGTGACGTTATTTAGACTGGCAGCCCTGGGGGTGACGTTATTTAGCCTGGCAGCCCTGCGGGTGACGTTATTTAGACTGGCAGCCCTGCGGGTGACGTTATTTAGCCCCCCCTCCAAGGTTATTTAAATGTATTATTGTTTGGCAGGAAAAGGTGCAACACTCACTGACCATTAAAAAATGCATAGTATTATTAGATACGTTTAAAATATTGATGTTTCGGCCTTCAACGTCCTTCTTCAGAATAATCACAAAGGGAATGGACAAGTTTATATAGGGCATGTGAAAGACAGGAAGAAAACTGTCTGCAGCTGGCGGTGCAAATGAGAGACAGTCTCTGGACAAAGTGGAAGACAGTTAGGAAGAAAACTCTCTTCAGCTGGCGGTGCTAATGAGAGACAGTCTCTGGACAAAGTGGAAGACAGGAAGAAAACTGTCTTCAGCTGGCGGTGCTAATGAGAGACAGTCTCTGGACAAAGTGGAAGACAGGAAGAAAACTCTCTTCAGCTGGCGGTGCTAATGAGAGACAGTCTCTGGACAAAGTGGAAGACAGTTAGGAAGAAAACTGTCTTCAGCTGGTGGTTCTAATGAGAGACAGTCTCTGGACAAAGTGGAAGACAGTTAGGAAAAAAACTGTCTGCAGCTGGTGTTGCTAATGAGAGACAGTGTGGTAGACCATACAGGTTGCGTGCTGCTCTGTGGTCAATGTCTCCACCTGGTGTTGAAATACAGAAGTGAAATCAGTAAACAACAATTGGAAAACCTGGACAAGCTTTTTTTCAACTACAGTAGGTGTAGTTATATATAACCACTACTATATAATACATGTGTGAATATGTTGTGTAGTAAAAAGAAACAACAGGAAAACTTGGGATAACAGGGATGGGGCCCTTCACAAAAGCATACTATAGTCCTTCTCTAGATGTAGACCTCTGTACTAAAGT
>NW_019944869.1:77070-80858 GCF_002910315.2 Salvelinus sp. IW2-2015 | reverse complement strand
GAGACAGTCTCTGGACAAAGTGGAAGACAGTTAGAAGGAAAAAACTGTCTTCAGCTGGCGGTGCTAATGAGAGACAGTCTCTGGACAAAGTGTGAAGACAGTTAGGAAGAAAACTGTCTTCAGCTGGCGGTGCTAATGAGAGACAGTCTCTGGACAAAGTGGAAGACAGTTAGGAAGAAAACTGTCTTCAGCTGGCGGTGCAATGAGAGACAGTCTCTGGACACAAAGTGGAAGACAATTAGGAAGAAACTCTCTTCAGCTGGCGGTGCTAATGGAAGACAGTCTCTGGACAAAGTGGGAAGGACAGTTAGGAAGAAAACTGTCTGCAGCTGGGGTGTTGCTAATGACAGACTCAGTGTGGTAGCCATACAGGTTGCGTGCTGCTCTTGTGGTTCAATGTCGTCCACCTGGGTGTCTGAAATACAGAAGTGAAATCAGTAAACAACAATTGGAAACCTGGACAAGCTTATTTTCAACTAGAGTAGGTGTAGTTAAAATATAACCACTACTATATAATACGTGTGTTGAAAATGTTGTGTAGTGAAAAAGAAACATCAGGAAAACTAGGGATAACATCAATAAACATGTACAGCTTGGGGAAAGAGATCTTAGCGACTGGTTTGGACAACAGTTCCTCCGTATGTAAACAGGAAGTACAAATAAGGGGGGGGGGGACCAAACAAAGGGATGGGGCCTTCACAAAAGCATACTATAGGTCCTTCTCTAGATGTAGACCTCTGTTACTAAAGAAGTATCTGAGGAACTGATGCAGAACATCTCCCTGGACCTTCAGGGTTTGTCACGTCGCCACCACGTTTTTTTGACTGACTTGTTCAATTCCAAAATAAAATAAGTGTACCTAAGCAGGTGTCTTCTCTCTTTGAAATGGAGGGCTCTGGTTTCTCTCTCTTGGTCTTCTCTCTGGTCTCTCTCTCTCTCTCTCTCTGGTCTATACTTCTGATGTCTCTCTCTGGTCTCTCCTCGTCTCTGGTTTTCTCTCTCTCTCTGGTCTCTCTCTCTCTCTCCTCTCTGGTCTCTCTCTCTCTCTCTGGTCTCTCTCTCTTTGGTTTCTCTCTCTCTGGGTCTCTCTTTCTGGTCTCATGAGCTCACTCCTCTCTCTCCTTTTAGTCCGCCCTCCCTCCCTTCTTCTCTCCTCCTTTCTCTCCACTCCTGCGCAGTATTGACTAGCTTTCCCTCTGAGGGAAGGTGTCACTCTCGACAATGAGAGCTAGTGTTTATCTGTTCTTTTGAGCTACACCACTACCCCTGGAAACTCATGCTGCTCTCTCCATCTCTCTCCTTCTCGCTCTCTTTGTCTCCTCTCCCTTTAAGTTATCTCCAATCTTTCTTTTTCTCCTTCTCTCTCGATCTCTCTTACATCTCAGATTTTTCTGTCCAACTTTACTGTCCAATGCTACGATTTTAACTCTACTGACCCATGCTACTGTCCCATGCAACAATATTAACTCTACTGTCCCATGCTACTGTCCCATGCTACGACTGTTAACTCTTACTGACCATGCTTACTGTCCCATGCAACAATATTAAACTCTACTGTCCCATGCTACTGTCCCATGCTACGATGTTAACTCTACTTACCCATTGACTGTCCCATGCAACAATTTAACTCTACTGTCCATGCTACTGTCCCATGCTACTGTCCAGCTACATGTTAACTCTACCCTGTCCCATGCTACAATGTTAACTCTTCTACTGTCCCATGCTACGATGTTAACTCTACTGTCCCATGCTACTGTCCCATGCTACTGTCCCATGCACAATATTAACTCTACTGTCCCATGCTACTGTCCCATGCTACAATGTTATCTCTACTGTCCCATGCTTACTAATGTTAACTCTTACTGTCCCATGCTACATGTTAACTCTACTGTCCATGCTACTGTCCCATGCTACGATGTTAACTCTACTGTCCCATGCTACTGTCATATGCTACAATGTTAACTCTACTGTCCCATGCTACTGTCCCATGCTACAAGTTAACTCTACTGTCCCATGCTACTGTCCCATTTGCCTACGATGTTACCTACTGTCCCATGCTACGATGTTAACTCTACTGTCTCCCATGCTACTGTCCCATGCTACTGTCCCATGCAACAATATTAACTGGCTACTGTTCCCATGCTACTGTCCCATGCTACAATGTTAACTCTACTGTCCCATGCTACTGTTCCATGCTACGATGTTAACTCTACTGTCCCTGCTACTTCCCATGCTCTACATGTTAACTCTACTGCCCCATGCTACTGTCCATGCTACAATGTTAACTCTACTGCCCCATGCTACTGTCCCATGCAACAATATTAACTCTACTGTCCCATACTACTTTTCTGTGCAACAATGTTTAACTGTGTCCTCTGTCCAACCCTGTAGTCGGGACCGTGGAGCGGTGCTACAGCAGGTCCCATCCGGGAGGCCTGGTCCACCAAGGGCTCGTCGTACGCTGACCTCTACACCCAGAATTTGGAGATCAGTATGGGGGAGCTGGAGAACCAGCACAGGAGGCAGGCCAGTGACGGCAAACTCCCCAGAGAGAGACCCACGTGGCTGACAGAGAGCACTGTGCATGGAGGAAAATACATTGAACCCAACCCACTCAATAACTGCGAATTACATTACCTCACTGTTGTAGTACAGTACAGACTAGAACTACAATTTACCTCACTGTTGTAGTACAGTACAGACTAGAACTATGACTTACCTAACTGTTGTTGTACAGTACAGACTAGAACTACGAGGTACCTCACTGTTGTTGTACAGTAAAGACTAGAACTACGATTTACTTCACTGTTGTTAAACAATACGGACTAGAACTACGAGGTACCTCACTGTTGTTGTACAGTACGGACTCCCCTGTTTCTCTCTCTTTCTCTGTTTGTTCCTCTCTCTCTGTTGTCTCTCTTTCTGTCTGTTTCACTCTCCTTTGTCCTCTCTCCTTTATAATCCCATAATGTCTGCCCACCCTCTATAGCTAGCTACTACATAGTCAGTGCTCGAGTAGGGACTTACATATTTCCGTAAAATTTATAAACGCTGAGTCTCTAAAATCCGGGCAACGGCAGACATTTAATCAAATAAACAGCTGTTTCACACAAATCAGTTTAGTCAGTCGTCGTGTTGCACCCTTCCCAGCTAGGTAGTTTATACTGGCTAGCTGGCAACAACAGCATGACGCTAGTTAAAAACTTGTAAAATAAAGTAATTTTTATTTCGTTGTGTGAGGGTGAAATAATTTGTATTATTGGTCAACATCTGGAATCTGAATGACCAGTGTAACCAGTGTTGTATCGAGGTGCTTCCCACTGTTGCTTGCCACTGGGTAGCTGAGGAAAGAGACCGGAGTTGARCATTCCCCAGCTACCAACTGGTAAATATGGGGAGTTTGGCTCTTTTTACTGACTGTGATATTTTTGACTTGTTAAGTCAAAAGAGCAAATATTTTAACAAATGTTGTCAATTTCAGTCAGTGATGCCCAGAGCATGCAGGACCCCTACCGGGGAACGATGAACAGGAACTCAAAATAATCATGATTCTACAAGCCTCTCAATCACATGTCATTCACCATAGGGAGCTTATTGGAGATTTAATCTGTGACTGAAATTTATAAAATGGCTTCAAACAATGTACACTGAACAAAAAATATAAACTACACATTTAAGTGTCATTTTATTGTCCCCAGGCACAAGGTGCACCTAGAGTTGTTATGGTGAACATATTACAGCCATACCGGCAGTCACAAGTCATGACTGGAGTCAAATTTCACGTGACC
>NW_019944869.1:74126-76848 GCF_002910315.2 Salvelinus sp. IW2-2015 | reverse complement strand
TTAAGTGCATAGATTAGATGTATTTTTTTCCCTTGCCCCTTTTCCAAGACAGTGCATGATAAATGGACGTTTCTAAATTCAAAATGAATTTCACACATACAGTACCAGTCACACCTACTCATTCAAGAATTGTACTATTTTCTACATTGTAGATAATAGTGAAACATCAGAACTATGAAATAACACACATGGAAAATAAATTAAGGATAGATAAATAATATTTTTTACGCTGGCATTGTTTGCTGATGAGGAAGTTGAGAGCCCTGGCTGCTGCTATGCTCCGCCTCCTGCCAGCCTCTTCTCGTGGATGAGCAGGGCGTGCATCACTTCCAGGTTTTCGTCTGATTGGCCGCCGCAGATTACG
Organism: Salvelinus sp. IW2-2015; assembly: GCF_002910315.2. NCBI lineage: Eukaryota > Metazoa > Chordata > Actinopteri > Salmoniformes > Salmonidae > Salvelinus > Salvelinus sp. IW2-2015. The sequence continues at coordinate 76,484 of NW_019944869.1, read as the reverse complement.
GCCACGCCCATCTGGGCTCCTGCCGCTTCGACTTGGCCTGAGATCACATCAATCAGAAACACTTACCTGAACCTTACTACTCAGTGATCACTACGTTTACCTTTTATGTATCCCTTTTTGTCCCAGTTTCGTGGTATCCAATTGGTAGTTACAGTCTTGTCTCATCGCTGCAACTCCCGTACGGAGTCGGGAGAGTTAGAAGGTCGAGAGTCCGTGCGACCTCCGAAACACGACCCAGCCAAGCCGTACTGCTTCTTTGCACACTGCTCGCTTAACTTCTTGACGCTAGGGGTCAGATTATTATTTTTTTTTTTAAATAACGTTCCCAAGGTAAACGGACTATTTCTGAGGTCCAGATCGTAGAATATGCATATAATTTACAGATTAGGATAGAAAACACTCCAAAGTTCCCAAAACTGTCAAAATATTGTCTGTGAGTATAACAAAACTGATTCTGCAGGCGAAAACCTGAGAAAATCGAACCCRGCAGTGATATATATATTTTTTTATCTGTGTTTCCTGGCCAGTCTTTCTTCCATTTAAAGGGGTATCAACCAGATTCCTTTTCCAATGGCTTCCTCAGGCTGTGACGAGGCTTTTGACATAGTTTCAGGCTTTTATTTTGAAAGATGAACGAGATTTTTCAAAAGTAGTCAGGTGTCCKCTGAATAGTTCCTGCGCGCGAGAGGGGAGCTCTCCATTTTCCTTTTCTCTCTTATTGAATAGGTTACGGTCCGGTTTAAATATTATCGATTATGTTTGTTAACCCGGAAGCCAGCCGGGACCAATGTGTCAGAGGAAACACCGTACACCTGGTGACCGTGTCAGCGTGAATGCGCCCGCCACGCCACAGGAGTCGCTAGAGCGTGATGGGACAAGGACAACCGGGCCGGCCAAACCCTCCCCTAACCCGGACAGCGCTGGGCCAATTGTACGCCGCCCCGTGGGTCTCCCAGTCACGGCCCGGCTGCGACAGAGCCTGGACTCGATCCAGTGTTTCTAGTGGCACAGCTAGCACTGAGCTGCGGTGCCTTAAACCACTGCACCATTCGGAAGGCTCTTCCTCCCTGTATTAGGGTCACTACAAGCTTCATTTTGTATCTCCATGWGTGTGTGTGCACGTGGTGTGAGATTTTTTGTAGACATAATACGTATCCTTGCCAGTCCCACTCTCATTCACAAGGGGGCAATAGTATTTTTTCATTTTTTTATTTTGTGAAAGCAAGTAAGTCACCTTTCCTTGCTAGTAGTAGCTAGATGACAGCCTGGCTAGCTTGCTTTAGCCWKGCTAAAAACATGGCTAGCTAGCCTTTTTAGCTTCCCACATAGTCATGTGAAATAATCAGATTTATAATAAAAAAATATKCYCTGGAAAATACACTGAGTATTCAAAACATTAACAACACCTGCTCTTTCCCATGACATAGACTGACCAGGTGAATCCAGGTGAAAGCTATGATCCCTTATTGATGTCACCTGTTAAATTCCCTTCAATCAGTGTAGAATGATGAAGCGGAGGAGTCCGTTTAAAGAATGATTTTTAAGCCTTGAGACAGTTGAGATATGGATTGTGTATCTGTGCTATTCAGAGGATGAATGTAAAGTGTCTTTGAAAGGGGTATGGTAATAGCTGCCAGGCGCACCGGTTTGTTTCAAGAACTGTAATGCTGCTGGGATTTTTACGCTCAACAGTTTCCTGTGTGTATCAAGAATGGTCCATCACCCAAAGGACATCCAGCCAACTTGACACAACTGTGGGATGCATTGGAGTCAACATGGGCCAGCATCCATTTGGAACGCTTTTGACACCTTGTAGAGTCCATGCCCCCCAAAAATTGAGGGCAAAAGGGGATGCGGGGGTGGGGGGACGGGACTGGGACGGGTGCAACTCAATATTAGGAAGGTGTTCCTAATGTCTGGTATACTCAGTGTATTGTTATACTTGCCAGTGTAACCTAAAACATTATCACAGTTTGATATGCTGCTGGTGTTTTCATTCCTTTATCAGGTAAAAATGAACTTCATCATGTTTTGGTCAAGGAGACAGACGAAGAGGAGGAAGGCTGCCAATACACATATAGTAATTTACTTGTGAAAAATAAAAAGTTTAAACAAAAAACTAATTCCTCAGATTCCAGGGCTGCAATAATAATTACAAAAAAAAAGAACAACATGTATAGTTTCTTCTTAATACGGGGCGCCATTTCCACTTTGGGAAAAAATAGTGCCCCAATTAAACGGCCTCGTACTCTGTTCTAGATCATATGATAAGCATATTATTATTACCATTGGATAGAAAACACTCTGAAGTTTCTAAAACTGTTTGAATTATATCTGTGAGTAAAACAGAACTCATTT
>NW_019944869.1:65559-70086 GCF_002910315.2 Salvelinus sp. IW2-2015 | reverse complement strand
CCTCCATGCATTCTCCCTCTCCCTGCCACTCTTCTCTCCCCGCCAAACCTGTCTTCCTGATCCATGTTCCAAAACTAAAAATCCATCCGAAAGCCGACCTTCTTTTGTCTGTTTTGGTAACGAAAACTCTTTTTGTTCTGTTTGGTAACGAGAACTCTTTTGTCTGTGTGGCTAACGCAGAAACTCTTTTGTCTGTTTGGAACGATAAAACTCTTTTGTCTGTTGGTAACGGAGTATGAATGAGAAAAGAGTTATGGGATTTCGGAGAAATGTGGTTATTGAATGCATTAGTTTGAAAGCAATTGAAAAAATGATTCACAGTTTGCCGTCCACATACTGTACACTTCTGTTTATTGCTGGCAGTGTGTTGAAGAGTTTTTGACAATGGTGAATTCGGTTGAACCTGACCAATGCATGTTAGCAAATTGAAAAGCACTGTAAAGACACATTCTGTGTCATGCTGCTAATGACTCATGTTAACTCATGCAATGTCCTGGAGATATACAGTACCAGTCAAAAGTTTGAACACAGCTACTCATTTCTTTATTTTTACTATTATTCTACATTGTAGAATAATAGTGATGACATTAAAACTATGAAATAAACACACATGGGATCAAAAAAAAAGTGTTAAAAATCAAAATATATTTTATATTTGAGATTCTTCAAAGTAGCCAACCTTTGCTCTGATGATAGCGTTGCAAACTCTTGGCATTCTCTCAACCAGCTTCATGAGGAAATYACCTGGAATGCATTTCAATTAACAGGTGTGCCTAGTTAAAAGATAATTTGTGAAATGTCTTTCCTTCTTAATGCGTTTGAGCCAATCAGTTGTGTTGTGACAAGGTAGGGGGGTATACAGAAGATAGCCCTATTTGGTAAAAGACCAAGTCCATATTATGGTAAGAACAGCTCAAATAAGCAAAGATAAGACAGTCCATCATTATTTTAAGACATGAAGGTCAGTCAATCTGGTAAATTTCAATAAATTTGAATGTTTCCAAGTCAACCAGCGTTTTTCCCGTTCTCCTGCTTTTGCATTCACCTTTTTCTAGTCCTCCCGGTTTTGATCTTTGCCTGTTTCTGGACTCTGTACCCGCCTGCCTGACCATTCTGCCTGCCTTGACCACGAGCCTGTCTGCCACTTTGTACCTCCTGGACTAAGATCTGGTTTTGACCTTTTTGCCTGTCCACGACCATTCGGATTACAGATGGCATACAAGTTCAGATGTTCCAGAAGGAATTTCTGCCAAGAAACTGATTTTATTATTATTAAAGTTTGACGTTTCAAATGCGGTCCTTTTGATGTGGTGAGCGCACGACTTACACCTAGTTTCCTGAAACAAGTTACTTATGACTAGGATTTGAAAAGGACTTTGCCGTAAGATTTTGGACTTGATTAATGACGGATGACTGCGGTTGTCTAGCTTGCTAAGCTAAGTTTTTGCAAGGTATGATTTGACATGATCAGTCCAATCAAAGCTACGGTAGATATAACGCGACTTGCCGTAATTTTATTCTGTGGCCAATGACCTTGTGCCTCCTTGGATGTCAATCTATGACAGTACTCAAGGCTTAAATTTTTCGAGCTCTCCCTGCAGATTTTGCGATGAATTAGTGTCCCATGAGTGACTGAACACTGAGACAATCACGGCGCAACAAGAGGAACATTACCACACCTTACGCTTCGTATTTCCACTAACTGTCCCACCACCACAGAAAGCAATGAGCTAGGCTGAAACACTGCATTTTGGCGCCTGCCTTTCTCAAGAAAACAAAAAAGAGACCATGTTTTTATGTGGCTTTATTAAAACTCAATGATTATGTTTTTGCATTGTTTGCAAACTGATGTGTGATACGTATTAATCCAAAATAACATGCAAAACAGGTAACATCAACAAAAATGTATATATTCTTTTAGCTAAACAGCTGGGGCTCAAAACAGGTTCAGCTCTGAATGACGGGTCGCTACTGGTCCTTTCATTCTCTCTCTTTTATTCATTCTTTCTTTCGTGTCGCTTCGCTTCATAGCAGAGCTAGAACTTTCCCCCTGATCACTGACAGGTGTCAGATTTCCAAGCTTGACCTTCAGAGTCTTTCCCCCAGCATGCCATTGTGCTGAGTAGACAGACTGGAGAGTAGACAGACTGGGAGAGAGAGAGACTGGTGGGGGGGATGAGTAGACAGACTGGGAGAGAGAGAGACTGGTGGGGGGATGAGTAGACAGACTGGGAGAGAGAGAGGGATGACCTTCTCTCTTACATACAGTAAATTTTGTTTTTTGTAACCAGAAGAAACTGGGTTGTCTATTCCTGTCCCCACAAACACAGGCTATCTCCAATCAATCCTCATTTCAAAGCTCGGATGTAGCCGTGCTGCGGTCGCATCCCCTTGACACACAAAGACACAGCACTAGCTAGCAGCCATTATTCAATATGGTGTTTTATTCATGTGAGGCCACCCACACTTGTCTTGTCAACCCAAGGACACTGTTTTTGGGAGATTCATATTTAATCTGTGTCATACTTGGACAAAGGTTAGCGATGGATCTCCTTAACCCCGGGGTATCACGTTGTCCCTCCCAGGGATAATTTCCTGTTAAGGCAATGGTGCGACAGTCACGCTGTTTACCGTTTACATATGATTGAACAGTAAAACTGATTAGTAAAATTGCACAATAAAACATACACACACAGAAACAGGGCCGGCTCCAGGAATAAGCGGCATAAGCGACCCCCAGCCATTATGGGCCCCCGACAAAAAGTAAGTAAGTAAATAAATAATAATAATACAAATAAATATATACTGTATATATATATATATATATATATATGCAGTACAAGTCAAAGGTTTGGATAAACATCTACTCATTCCAGTGCTAAACTATGAACCATCATCCCAACTCATAACGTTATGAATACGCAGGTAGCTAACCAACCAGGTTCAATGTTAGCTAGCTAACATTATGCTATAMCTRGYTATGCAAATGGCTCTGAGWTACGAATAATACTACTACACGGATCAAAAGTCAAAAGTTTTGACAYACCTACTCATTCCAGGGTTTTTCTTTATTTTTACTTTTTTTCTACATTGTAGAATAATAGTGAAGACATCAAAATTAWGAATTTACACGTCATGTAGTAACCAAAACATTTTTAACAAATCAAAATATATTAAATTTTTGTCTTTCTTGAACGTAGCCATCCTTTGTGTTGATGACACACTCTTGGCATTCACTTCATCACCTAGAAGGCTTTTCCAACAGTCTTGAAGTTCCCACATATGCTGAGCACGTGTTAGCTGCTTTTCCTTTATTCTGCGGTCCATCTCATCCCAAACCATCTCAATTTGGTTGAGGTTCGGGGGGATTGTGGAGGCCAGGTCATCTGATGCAGCACTCAATCACTCTCTTTCTCGGTCAAATAGCCCTTACACAACCTGGGGGTGTGTTTTTGGTCATTGTCCTGTTGAAAAACAAATGCTAGTCCCACTAAGCACTGTGGTTGCCTTGCTGGTTAAGTGTGCCTTGAATTCTAAATAAATCACATACAGTGTCACCAGCAAAGCAGCCCCACACCATCACACCTCCTCCTCTACACTTCACGGTGGGAACCACACATGTGGAGATCAACCATTCACCTCTATGCGTCTCACAAAGACACAAACCAAAAATCTCAAATTTGGACTCAGACCAAATGACAGATTTCCACTGGTCAAATGTCCATTGCTCGTGTTTCTTGGCCCATGCAAGTCTCTTCTTATTATTGGTGTCCTTAGTAGTGGTTTCTTTACAGCAATACGACCATGAAGACCTGATTCACACAGCCTCCTCTGAACTGTTGATGTAGAGATGTGTCTGTTACTTGAGCTCTGTGAAGCATTTATTTGGGCTGCAATCTGAGGTGCAGTTAACTCTAATGAAAATATCCTCTGCAGCAGAGGTACCTCTGGGTCTTCCTTTCCTGTGGCGGTTCTCATGAGAGCCAGTTTCATCATGGCGCTTGATGGTTTTTGCGACTATACTTGAAGAAACTTTCAAAGTTCTTGAAATTTTCCTCAACACAACTGATTGGCTCAAACGCATTAAGAAGGAAGGAAATTCCACATATTAAAAATTCCACAAATTAACCTTAAATGCATTCATGGTTCTCTCTGCTGTCAAGAGGGTGGCCACTTAAAATGTTTGCCCTCTTGGTGGGGGTCCCCTTCTACCAAATCTCACATAGGATCCCCAAAATGCTAGAGCCAGCCATGCACACAAACAACTGTAACTTTGTTCAGACATTTGGAACCACACAAATAAATAATCATAACATTTAAATACATAAATAAGACTCATTAATATCCAAAATAAGTAACACAGACAAATAGAAACTAATTTGTGTTGATGTTGAATTCGAGCAGGAGTCAAGACTACATTACCCATCCCCCAACACTGTCAACCAAGAGTCAAGACTACATTACCCATCCCCCAACACTGTCAACCAGGAGTCAAGTGGCCTGAGACTAGCTATGGTTAGGGCAGTA
>NW_019944869.1:47770-57209 GCF_002910315.2 Salvelinus sp. IW2-2015 | reverse complement strand
TGTTTGACAGTGTTGGGGATGGGTAATGTAGTCTTGACTCCTGGTGACAGTGTTGGGGGATGGGTAATGTAGTCTTGACTTCTGGTTGACAGTGTTGGGGATGGGTAAGTAGTCTTGGGGACTTCTGGTGGCTAACCGGACAACAGTTACTGCTAACATGTAGTCTGGTGGCTAACCGGACAACAGTTACTGCTAACATGTAGTCTGGTGGCTAACCGGCTTCATTGGCATGCTATGCACCGACCAGCGGCGTCCAGCAAACAAAACACTTTTCATTGCACCTCACAGACACCTATCTTTAAACAATACCACATATTCTTCCATATACAGCCATGCTTCCCTCCATATCTTATTCCCTCTACAGGTCCCCTCCTCTGGGCGCGGGCTGGGCCTCTCCTCCCTGGTTTACTGAGGCTGAGTGGATCCAGAGCCAGACTGGGGGAATGACTGGAGACAGGCTGGAGACAGGCTCTTCCCAGCGGCTCTGCCACATGGCTGCTCCCTGGGATCCCAAGGATAGACTACTGCTTGCAGGAACACTTCCATCTGCCCGCCATCCACCAGGCAGGCAGGCAGGTAGACATGGCATTATCGGATCTCATCATCATTAGTATGAGTTAGTAATGAAGGGTCAGATTCAGTATGGGAAAGAGAAGGGAGAAAGGAACCAAATATTTCGTTCGTAAGCGGTTTCAACGCTAACTGACGCATGATCGGAAAATAGGACTGATGTTTATTGTTGGTTCATGTTCCTATTAGCTTTGCCATGTGATTGAGGTCTCAGCCAGAAGAGGACTGGCCAACCCCTCGTTTCATTTCTAGATTTTCTTCCTAGGTTCCTGCCTTCTAGGGAGTTTATCCTAGCCACTATGATTCTGCATTACTTTGTCTTTGGGGTTTTAGGCTGGGTATCTGTAAAGCAGTGTGTGACAACTGATGATGTAAAAAGGGCTTTATAAAATACATTTTATTGATTGAATGGTCTGTGTAGCTGAATAGCCAATAACGTTTAGTAGGAATTAGATGTAGGAATAAGGAGTATTAGATTTGATTGTACAAGTTTTGTATGTAATCAACCAATTATACCAGCAGCTGTCCGTCCATAATGATCAGTCCAGGACAAGGACGGTGGACAGGGGAACACAGAAGTTAAACGGACAGTTCAGGGTCTCTCTCTCTCTCTGACCCTTGTTATGGAATCTATCCATCACACGAGTGTGTATCACGCCACGTCAGATTTATGGAGTGTGTGTGTGTGTGTGTGTGTGTGTGTGTGTGTGTGTGTGTGTGTGTGTGTGTGTGTGTTGTGTGTGTGTGTGTGGTGCATGAGTAACGAGGGTAAGCTGATTATTGGCATGCGTCTGTATGGCAACATCATGATTCTTCAAGTACGGTCCAGAGTTTGCCTGCGATCCTGACTACCAAAAGGTCACGGCGGGATAATTGAACAAAGAAGTGAATGTGACTGATCTATTAGTGAAAGTTGACTGATCTTATTATGAAAGTTGACTGATCTTATTAGTGAAAGTTGACTCATATTAATAGTGAAAGTTGACTCATATTAATAGTGAATTTTGACTCATATTAATAGTGAATGTTGACTCAATTAATAGTGAACGGTGACTCATATTAATAGTGAACGTTGACTCATATTAATAGTGAACGGTTGACTCATATTAACAGCGAACGTTGACTCATATTAATATGGAATGTTGACTCATATTAATAGTGAATGTTGACTCATATTAATATTGAATGTTGACTCATATTAATAGTGAATGTTGACTCATATCAATAGTGAATGTTGACTCATATTAAGTGAATGTGACTCATATTAATAAAGTGAACGCGTGACTCATATTAATAGTGAACGTTGACTCATATTAATAAGTGAGCGTTGACTCATATTAATAGTGAACGTTGACTCATATTAATAGTGAATGTTGACTCATAGTAATAGTGAATGTTGACTCATAGTAATAGTGAAGACTCATATTAATAGTGAATGTTGACTCGTATTATTTTTTTAAAGTCAACATCCACAAAAATATGTTAACCCACTGAGCTAAAGCCTAAGATCAGGGTGCTGATGCATGTCGTCTGTTCTGAGACAGGGCATGTAGATGTTTCATCAAACCTCCTCCGTTACTCTGGCAGAATGCACTCTTCCATGTGTTATATTACACGGTTTTGTGACTTTGTGTTACTGTGATCACATTCTGTATGTGTAACTCAGCCAGAAGTGTCCAGGGTTTACCTAGAATGGTGCAGCAAACACAAAACGTTCAGTCAGCGGCAGTCCTGTGGACGAAAACAGTTAGGTGATGAGAGGTCGACGGAGAACGGCAAGAACCATGCAAGGAAAACAGAAGTAAAAACCGCTGCACACTGTTGCTCCTGATCCCAGGYGATATTTATTYATAWCAACTGTACGACCCKTAGGTCTTCATCAGGCATCCATATCCCARGTGGAGGTGGAAAGTCCTATATATAGGGGCAGTACTCAGTGACATCACTTCCTGAAACAGGAGGTTAAAAAAAGACATAACATAGGTCCAGAATATTAACATTCAATGTATAAAAATATAGGAATGTGATCAATATTTACAGTAATATATACAGTAATATATACAATAATATATACAGTAATATATACACTAATATTTACAATAATATTTACAGTAATATATACAGTAATATGTACAGTAATATATACAGTGCCTTTGGGAAATTTGTCAGACCACTTGACTTTTTCCACATTTGTTACCTTACAGCCTTATTCTAAATTTGATTAAATTGTTTTTTTTTCTCTACTCAATTTACGCACAATACCCAATAATTACAAAGCAAAAACAGTTTGTTTTTTGGGGCAAATTTATGAAAAAAAAAAGTGAAATATTACATTTACATAAGTATTCAGACCCTTTACTCAGTACTTTGTTGAAGGACCTTTGGCAGCGAATACAGCATCAAGTCTTCTTGGGTATGACACTACAAGCTTTATTTGGGGGATTGTTAGGTGAGAATTATCGGTTAATTGAATGATTAGAATATTCCGCCCTGAATCATATAATTGTATGGAAGTGATTAGAATGTTTAACATCATAATCAATAAATGTGTAGTCCTAGTCAGGATTAGGGTAAAGACAACATGTCTTTATGGTATTATAAACACAGACTGTCTGAGCTCGGTGCCGACCTGACTAGAGATTTGGGAGAAGAACGGGGAGTACGTCTCAAGGACAAGGTCACTAATCTCTGGCGGCTGGGTAGCAGGACATGTGTGTGTGTGTGTGTGTGTGTGTGTGTGTGTGTGTGTGTGTGTGGTGTGTGTGTGTGTGTGTGTTTGTGCGTATGGTTGTGTGAATGTGTGGGCGTGAGAAGTCAGTATAAAATGAATTGTTTTGTATTCCTGACTTTAGAACGTTCCCGTGAATAAACCTTTTTGACTATCTATTGTAGCTGGGACTCCATCTGTTTCATTCGACCAAGATCTTACAAATTCTGGTCTGCAGACTGAGTAATACAATTAAATTGGGTTCTGTACCTGGAGAACATAATTCTCTTATCAGGGATGTCTCCCATTCTTCTCTGCAAATCCTCTCAAGTTCTGTCTGGTTTGATGGGGAACGTCGCTGCACAGCTATTTTCAGAGATGTTTGTTCAGGTTCAAGTCCGGGCTCTGGCTGGGCTACTCAAGGATATTCAGAGACTTCTGTCCTGAAGCCATTCCTGCGTTGTCTTGGCTGACTTGGTGCCTTGGGTCGTTGTCCTGTTGTAAGATCTACCTTCGTCCCAGTCTGAGGTCCTTGAGCGCTCTGGAGCAGGTTTTTCATCAAGGATTCTCTGTACTTTGCTCCGTTCATCTTTCCCTACGATCCAGACTAGTCTCCCAGTCCCTGCCGCTGAAAAAACATCCCCACCACCATGTTTCACCGAGGATGGTGACAGTTTTCCTCCAGACGTGACGCTTGGCATTCAGGCCCAAAAAGTTCAATCTTGGTTTCACCAGACCAGAGAACTTGTTTATTGGTCTTTAGGTGCCTTTAGGCAAACTACCAAGTGGGCTGTCAGTCTGTGCCTTTTACTGAGGAGTGGCTTCTGTCTGGCCACTCTACCATAAAGGCCTGATTTGGATGGGAGGGTGCAGAGATGGTTGTACTATCTAGAAGGTTCTCCCATCTCCATAAAGGAATCTAGAGCTTAGAGGACCATTGTTGTATTGGTTCTTAAGCTTAATGTTAGCAGTTAGCACTCCTAGCTAGTGATTAGCCATAACAAATTGGGATCCGTATATATCATACTGCAAGTCCATAGCCATACTGTAGAAATTGAACTTCATAACATGTCAAACAAAAAGATGATGACATCCACAAATTAACAAACTTACCATACGAAACGTAATATCATAGTAATGGGGAGACAGATGTACATTTACTATGTTATGCCTAACCATTGAGTCCAGGTTGTTCCTTTCATCCTCTGTGCTGTCATCTCATGGTTTCTGTCATCTTCAGTGCTCTGCATTCTCAAGTCTGTCATTCAGCGCCTACTGTCATATATGTTGTCTTGTCATCTCAGTTTGCCCCTTGGTCCATCCCTTCAGGGGCCTGCCATATATGCTGTCTCGTCATCTCAACGCGCCTTGCCTATATGTGTCTGCATTCTCAGTGCCTGTCATCTCCAACTTAGCGCCTGTATGTCATCCTCAGGCTGCCCGATATACTGTGTTCTGCCATCTCAGTGCTCTAGTCATCTCAGCGCCTTCATCAACAGCGCCTGCCATATATGTGTCTGCATCTCAGGCCCTAGCCCTCTGTGTCATCTCAAGTGCCTGCCATCTCAGAGGGCACTGCCATATATGTCCTGTCATCTCTCGCGCCTGCTCATATATGTTGTCTGTCATCTCAGTGCCTTGTCATCTCAGCGCCTGCCATATATGTGTCTGTCAATCTCAGCGCCTGCCCATCTCAGTCGCCTGATCTCATCCCTGCCTCTCCTTAGCTCGACCGTTCATTCTCAGCTGCTGCTCATCTCGAGTCTTGTCTCTCCTCAGAGAGTTCCTCATGTGCCTGTCCCATCTAGTGAGATTTGCCTGCCATTCTCCCGGAAATAGTTTTTGCTGCTCTGGCTGTCATCTCAGTGCCCTGTCATCTCAGTGCCGGTCATTCAGCGCCGCCTTCTCAGTGCTGCCATCTAGTGCCTGTCAATCTCAGAGTCTCATCTCAGTGCCTGTATCTCCAGTTGCCTGTCACATCTCAGTGCCTGTCATCTCCAGCGCCTGTCATCTCAGTGATAGCCATCTCATAGTCCACCCTGCCTGTCTCTCCACCGCCATCTTGTGCCTGGTCTAATATGGCGGTCATCTCAGCATCTATCTATGTGCCTGTCACTCTCAGAGTCTCGCTCCAAGTGCCTGTCACTCAGTTCCTGTCACTCAGTGCCTGTCCCTCAGTGCTGTCACTCTCGTGCGTACATGTGCTGCCACTCGTCCTGCCCATTCAGTCCTAGTGCCTATATAGCCTGCTCTCAGTGGCCTGTCACTCATGCGCTCGTGCCTGTCACCTCTCAGTGCCTGTTCATCTTCAGTGCCTGTTATATCATGTGACCTGTTCATCTTAGTGGCCTGTCATCTCATGAGTCTTCAGAACTATCTCAGTGCCTTGTCATCTCAGTGCCTGTCATCTCAGTGCCTGTTCATCTCAGTTGCTGTCACCTCAGTGGGCCTGTCATCTCAGGCCTGCCACTCAGCGCCTGTCATATATGTGTGCTGTCATCTCAGCGCCGTTGCCATCTTCAATGTCTGTCATCTCCAGTGCCTCGCCATTCTCAGTGCCTGTCATGATATGTGTCTGTCATCTCAGTGCTGTCACCTCAGTGCCTGTCATCTCAAGTCCTGCCATCTCAAGCGCCTGTTAATATATGTGTCTGTCATCGTCAGCGCCTGCCATCTTCAGTGACTGCCATCTCAGCGCCTGCCATCTCATGTCTGCCATCTCAGCGCCTGCCATTCTCAGTGACATGCCATCTCAAGCGCCCTGGCCATCTCCAGTGACTGCCATCTTCAGTGCCTTTGCCTTCAGTACTGCACATCTCAGCGCCTGCCATCTCAGGTGACTTGCCATGCTCAGTGCCTGTCATTTCAGGCGCCTGCCATCTCCAGGCCTGCCATCTCAGCGCCTTGTCATTTCAGCGCCTTGTCATCGCAGCCCTGCGCATCTCAGCGCCTGTATTCTCAAGCGGCCTGCCCATCTCAGCGCCTGCCAATCAGTGCCTGCTCATCTCCAGTGCCTGTCATTTCAGGCGCCTGCCATCTCAGCGGCCTGCCCATCTCAGCCCTGTCATTTTCAGCGCCTGCTCATTCTCACGCCTGCCATCTCAGCGCCTGCCATCTCAGCGCCTGCCAGCTCAGCGCCTGCTGAAGATCTGGCCTAAACCCTGTAACTGCGTGTGACTTCTTCCTCGCTTATATATCTCTATAAAATATTAATAAATGCAAATTCTTGATCGATACAACATAATGTCAGTTATGATGAAGATTTCTACGTGACGGTGGCTGCAATGAAGCCAATAAACCTGAGATGATGAACAGGGAGGAGTTGTAATATGGATAACTCACACTGTGTAGTGTGCTTCTGCTCTCTGCTTTTAAGCCCACTGTGGCGTGACGTGTTTGATGGCATGGTAACACATTTAGCTCGTCTGATCTGGAAGTGAATGAGATAAACAGCTGATATCAGAAAACCTCCTTACCAATTCTAATTTACGTCATATCAAAACAATACTTAATCCCAACCCCTTAATTCCTTATTGAATGAAGGAATGATAACAGCCATATATATACAAATTCATTTTCTTTTGTTGGATTTTTATCTGATCTACACTAGGCCTTTGTGTAACTTCATTAAATCACAACCAGTGCTAAATGGCCAAAAGTGGGACTTGAAGAAGATGAGAGGATGGGTCCCGTCATTGTTAATAATTCAACTCAGTAGGGTTGTGCTGTTATAATGTATCACCTGCAGAGGGTAACTAAAAAGATCTGACATGGAGCTAGAGAGTCTGTGTGACTGGAGGGAGAGGAAGAACAAACTATGAGGTCCAGGGACTCGAGGCAATAATTATTAATACTGAAGGCCATGAAAGCTGTAAGGTGTTCTGGATAGCCTCTCCTCTCCTCTCCTCTTCTCCTCTCCTCTCTCCTCCTCTCCTCTCTCTTCCTCTCCTCTCCTCTCCTCTCCTCTCCTCTCCTCTCGCTCTCCTCTCCTCTCCTCTCTTGCTCTGTCTTTGCTCTTCTCCTCTTCCTCTCCCTCTTCCCGTCTCTACCTTCTCGCCATCTCTTCTCTTCTCTTCTCTTTTCCTCTCTTCTCCTCTATTCTTCCTCTCTGTTCTTCCTGTTCTAATCTCTCTCCTTTTTGTTCTAATCTCTCTTTCCTCTCTCTCCTTCTTCCTCTCTCTCATTCTCTGTCTCCTAATACAATACAGCGCCTGTGTCTCTATTACCAGCCCTGTTGGTCTTATTACAAGCCCATGTTTGTCTCTATTACAGCCCTGTGTCTCTATTACAGCCCTGTTGTCTCTAATCATCCCTGTTGTCTCTAATACCAGCCCCCCTGTTGTCTCTAATTACAGCCTGTTGTCTCTCATTACAGCCCCTGTTGTCTCTAAATACAGCCCTGATGTTGTCTCTACATACAGCCCTGTTGTTCTCTAATACAGCCTGTTGTCTCTAATACAGCCCTTGTTGTCTCTAATACAGCCCTGTTGTCTCTAAACTTACAGCCCTGTTTGTCTCGATACAGCCCCTGTCTGTCTCTATTACAGCCCATGTTTGTCGTTCTAATACAGCCTGTTGTCCTCTATTACAGCCCTGTTGTCACTATACAGCCCTGTTGTCTCTATTAACAGCCATTGTCTCTATTACAGCCTGTTGTCTCTATTACAGCCATGTTGTCTCTAATACAGCCCTGTTGTCTCTATTACAGCCCTGTTGTCTCTATTACAGGCCCTGTTGTCTCTAATACAGCTGTTGTCTCCTATCAGCCATGTTTGTCTCTAATACAAGCCCTGTGTCTCTGATTACCAGCCCTGTTGTCACTAATACAGCCTGTGTCACTAATACAGCCCTGTTTGTCTCTAAAATACCAGCCCTGTTGTCTCTAATACATTTTCGAAGAACAACACACTCAGACCGCTTTCGCAGATTTTAATTGCAAGTTTTTCTATACATGGTGAACGTCAGGAGTGAGCACTTTTTCCCACTCCCGGAGTTCTAGTGTGGAGCTGGGCTGCGAGTGTCACGGATCACTTATTCCTAAACGGTGAGTCACTGACTTTGCTCGGGCGCACCCAGCTGGGCCCTCCCTACCACTGGACTAGGGAGGCAAGACTAATTCTTGATAAGTGGCTCTGGAATAGAGCGTTTGCAAAAATAACACAGAAAATCCATGTGTGAGGACCTGTGAGGCCTGTCTCTGTCTGAGGTTGAGGTGTGACACAGGGACACACTGATCTCAACTGTGAACTGGTGATCTCGAGCAGAAAGAAGGCCTTCGGGACTGGGTGGTTTATCAGCTTTATCTTGGCATTGTATCTGAGAGAACCACGGGGGAAATGGGTTGTAGGAGATGGATTCATAGAAACAGGGAGCTCTCGGCTATTAAGATCATTATTTTGAGAACATCACAATTATTTTTTTAATACCTTCTATTCAACTAGGCAAGTTAGTTTAAGAACCAATTATTATTTAACAATGACGGTCTAGAAAAACAGTGGGTTAACTGCCTTGCTCAGAGGGCAGACCGAACAGTTTTTTACCCTTGTTAGGCTTCAGGGGATTCAATCTAGAACCTTTCGGTTACTGGCCAAACACTCTAACCACTAGGCTACCTTGCGCCACTTAAATATCACAATTGAGCCGTGATATGTTAAGCACTACGGCCCATGGATTTAATGGGACAGATAAAACACAGTTTGTATGTGTGCCTGCTCTGGTTCAACGGGGCACTCGGTCAAGGTCAAGGGCCGCTCGGGTTCAAGGTCAAGCGGCCGCTCGGTCAAGGGCAAGGCGGGCCACTCGCGTTCAAGGTCAAGGGAACGCTCGCGTTCAAGGTCAGGGGGACCGCTCAGTCAAGGGCAAGGGCCGCTCGGTCCAAGGTTCAGGGGCCGCTCGGTCAATGTCTGATGTTTTGTACTTTCCTCATTTCTCTCTCATTTTCCTCCTCTTCTCTCTGTGATCTCCGTTATCAGGGAATTCCTTGGCCACTGCCCTTTTGGTAACCAAAGGGCTTTTGTGACTTGAGCTTATGAGGACAGCTCTCTCTCTTCTCTCTCTCTCTCTCTCTCTCTCTCTCTCTCTCTCTCTCTACTCTTCTCTCCTCTCTCTTCTCTCATCTCTCTCTCTCTCTCTCTCTCTCTCTCTCTCTCTCTCCTTCTCTCT
>NW_019944869.1:38071-45557 GCF_002910315.2 Salvelinus sp. IW2-2015 | reverse complement strand
ACATGTGAGTTTGTGTGTGTGTGTGTGTGACATTAAGTCCAAGCAAAAAAAGTTAATCCCCCTTCAGATCTAATTGATCTACTAAAATCCAATAATGTAATCTAATGTGATCTAATCTGTTGTTTGCCCATGCAGCCACTATCCTAATCAGCACATCGCATAGTGAGATTAACCACACAATAACCCACGACACAAATGTTCCCCTTAATTATCACGTCTGATGCCTTTATATAAATCCTTGATTGCGGACGGCAGCCTGACTGGCTCTCTCTCGAAATTGAAAACCAGGCTCACCAAACGGGAGATGAAGGCCACTTTCTGAGGGAGTGCAATTACATTTTATATTAATCTATTCAGCCAAACGGATGTGACTGTTTATGACCCTGGCTGACACGCGTGACACGTGTCTGAGGAAATGTTAAATATGCCTGCTTTTATAATTCCTCAAATGTGAACAGCAAGGTATTGTGCGATCCTGGAGCAGCTCATGATATAATGGACGGATGCTCCATTCTATGTCTCCATGATAGTTCAACACCTTCCAGGGACCGATTATCAAATACCTTCCAGAACCGTGTATATATGTGTGATGTGTTGGATAGTGTGTGCAAAGATTTGTGTGGTGGCGGAGTGTGTGTTGTGTGTGTTGTGTGTCGTGTGGTTGTGTGTGTGGGTGTTGTGTGTGTGTGTTGGTGTAGTGTGGGTGTGTGTGGTGTTTGACGAGATTGGGTTAGTGTACCTCCAGAACAGTTGTATTTTATGTAATGTGTGATGTTGTGACGACATGTGTATTGGGTTACCTTCAATAACACTGTGTCTGTGTGTGTTTTGACAACATGTCCGTGTTATGTGCCCAAGCAACATTATGTGTGTATCTGCAGGGTGTGTATATGTTACGTTAATTTGGACGACACACACACTTCTCTCTCTCTTCTCTCACTCGTCTCTTCTCTTCTCTCTCTCATCTCTCTCTCTCTCTCTCTCTCTTCTCTCTCTCTCGTCTCTCTCTCTCTCTCTCTCTCCTCTCTTCTTCTCTCTCTTCTCTCTCTCTCCCTCTCTCATCTCTCTCCTCTCTCTCTCTCTCTCTCTCTCTTCTCACAACAAAGATTAAACGATGATGTAATGTAAGACCTTTGAGCACAGGTTTAGCGTTCCCAGACAGCTAGGACAACATCCTCTATGAAATATGGTCCTCCCCCCCCCCCCCCCCCCCCACACACACACACACCACACCCTCCCCCCCTGGGTCCTTGTGTATGGAAGTGCACATTAGTACAATGGACTGCTGTGTTTGTTTAGTGTGTTCTTTCCAGCCACATGGGCCATGGCCAACTCATAGCAGCCGTTCACCACCAAACCCCATATAATTACAGCTTTAATAAAAGAGCTCCATGTGTTTTTAAAGCAGCTGTTTATATAATGCTCTGTATGAGAAATGCTTAGAGTATGAAAGGATTCGACATAGATGCCAGGCCTTGCATGGTCATTTAAATTCTGTAGTTTGTGAAACCATGATTGATTCAATTCTCATTACTTTTCTGGTACTAACGGACACGGGGTTACTTTGCTTGGACAAATAGGCCATGGGGATACAGATACTTTTTTAACATCTTTCAGGCCTTCCCCCTTTTTCAGTAGATATGTAAGGTATAAAACATTGTCTGTATTGATAAAAGCCTCTCTTCGGGCCTTTAATGGGGTGACAGGTAGCCTAGTGGTTAGAGCGTTGGGCCAGTAACCGAAAGGTTGCTGGATTGAATCCCCGATCTGTCACGGTAGAAATCTGTCGTTCTGCCCCTGAACAAGGCAGTTTAACCCACTGTTCCCTGGTAGGCCGTCATAATAAATAACAATGTGTTCTTAACTGACTTGCCTAGTTAAATAAAGGTAAAATAATAATACTGAAATCCTCTGAAGAGCTGATCCTCAAGTCCCAATAGCTAACTGATTAACTGTGACAAATAACTCTACAACCTGTCGCTGTAACACCCCCTCCCCCCCATGAAAACCTTTCCACCGGGATGACTAAGGGATTTTCAATCATATACCTACCATAACGCTAATGGCAGATTGTTAAGAAAACAAAGTTAACATATGGAATTCTTAAAAAAATATATATATATACATTTGGCCTGTACTACTACTAAAAGCACATAGAAATACATTGAATAACACATTCATAAACGGCAAAAATACAGCAAGAAAATGCATCATAAGGAATAAGGTTTTGAAGTGTCTGTCCTATAGCTAGGAGATATAAGAAAGCTCAGGAAATATTTTTTGGTCTTTTTTGGACACATATTTAACCCTTTATTTTTGTTGGCAGAAMACGACCTCCATWCTTCCATTAGTTTSTATGAGTTACTTTCAGACGAGTCCGTGACACACACTACCATTGTGTTCGTGAGAGTTTCCATAGAATGGACATATTAGTTTTGTAGGACAAACCGTTCGTGAGATTACCGATTTTTGGGAAGTGTCATCGTCTGACAAACAACGCTGTAGCTCGGCCACCTTCCAACGCAGATGCGAAAGGCCGCCACAGGTGGATGCAGTGGATTGACACACAGTTTGTGAAACATAACTGATATCTCTAGTTTAAATTGATATCTCTAGTTAAAACTGATATCTCTAGTTTAACTGATATCTCTAGTTTTAAACTGATATCGCTAGTTTAAAAACTGATATCTCTAGTTTAAACTGATATCTCTAGTTTAAACTGATGGATTTTGATGGGGTTTAAAAAATGTATGTTTCTTAGATTGACACACGGGTGCGTCAATAGACACTTTAAGGATTAAGCCATTTTTTACTCTTGAACTTACGTAGGCTTGCCATAACAAAAGGGGTTGAGTACTTATTGACTCAATACATTTGAGTGATATCTCTTGCTTGCGTTAATAGACTCTTAAAAGGGTTGAGTGTTGCCGTGGGGGTAGAGAGAGAAGAGAGGCTGCCTGGTGACGTAAGCGCTTATTCAATTCAGTCCGCCGTCTCTGCGGGGTCGTTCCTGTTCACCGTGGCGCCTCATATGTGCGTTGTTAACCTTCATGACTAGATGTGAACGTCGCATACGCGCCATCACTAGACAAACGTTTCTCCGTGTTGAATTTAATTATTTATTGTTCCCAGTTATTACTTTTTAATGAGGAGCAGGCAGGTCACTTTTGTTCCAGAAGCCGGTGTGATGACTAATTGCACAGCTGCCAAATGCAAACAGCTGGGGAAGGTTTTAACCGGTGCTTTATTTGTAAATCGGGAGGTGTCTGAACAAAATTGAGCTCGAGAGAGGTGGTTGACCTGGGGGGCTCTGATGTACTGGAATGAATCCGAAAACAAGTGACAAAAAGTGTTTCTTAGAGTGCAGGATAATAGTGATAATGGTGATAATGGTGATAATGGGGATAATGGTGACAATGGTGATAATGGTGATAATGGTGATAATGGTGATAATGGTGATAATGGTGATAATGATAATTTAAGGAACTTGACAAAAATACTTTACTTTAATTTATTTCATTACTTTGACATAAATGTTTCCTAAAAGTTCAAATGTGGTTACATTTAATTTAAATGTTGTTACTGTTTTAGCAACGTTCTCCAACTGGTTTGASATTGGGAATGTTCTCAAATAGTTCCGAGAATGTTAAATAACTGTGGGAATTTCAGCTCACAGTTTCCCACAGGTTTCCTCATGGTTCTATTTAAAAAATAATTTATCTGAGAAGGGTAAGATAACTCTTATCAAAAATAATAATGAAACTTTAGTAATAATCAGAGAATGTTCTAAGAATGTTATTTTAAAACATACATTCTGTTCTCAGAACATGAGAACTTTCCATAGAACAGCTCAGCATTAAACACCATAGTATCCTCCAAGCTCATCATAAAGCTTGGGGCCCTGGGTCTCAACCCCACYCTGCGCAGCTGGGTCCTGGACTTCCTGACGTACCGCCCCAGGTGGTGAAGGTAGGAAACAACAGATCCACTTCACTGATCCTCAACACAGGGGCCCCACAAGGGTGTGTGCTCAGTCCCCTCCTGTACTCCCTGTTCACCTATGACTGCGTGGCCACTCACGCCTCCAACTCAATCATCAAGTTTGCAGACGACACATTGGTAGGAGGCTTGATTACCAACAATGACGAGACAGCCTACAGGGAGGAGATGAGGGCCCTGTGAGAGTGGTGCCAGGAAAATAACCTCTCACTCAATGTCAGCAAAACAAATCAGCTGATCGTGGACTTCAGGAAACAGCAGAGGGAGCACGCCCCTATCCACATCGATGGGACCGCAGTGGAGAAGGTGGAAAGCTTCAAGTTCCTCGGCGTACACATCACTGACGATCTGAAATGGTCCACCCACACAGACAGTGTGGTGAGATGGCGCAACAGCGCCTCTTCAAACTCAGGTGGCTACAGAAATTTGGCTTGGCCCCTAAAACCCTCACAAACTTTTACAGATGCACAATTGAGAGCATCCTGTCGGGCTGTATCACCGCCTGGTACGGTGAACTGCACCGTCTGCAACTGCAGGGCTCTCCAGAGGGTGGTGCGGTCTGTCCAACGCATCCCCGGGGGCAAACTACCTGCTCTCCAGGACACCTACAGCACCTGATGTCACAGGAAGGCCATAAAGATCCTCAAGGATATCAACCACCCGAACAAATGCCTGTTTACCCCGCTATCCTCCAGAAGGCGAGGTCAGTACAGGTGCATCAAAGCTGGGACAGATACTGAAAAACAGCTTCAATCTCATGGCCTTCAGACTGTTAAATAGTCATCACTAGCCGGCTTCCACCCGGTTACGCAACCCTGCACCTTTGAGGCTGCTGCCATATGTACATAGACATGGAATCCCTGGTCACTTTAATAATGGAACACTGGTCACTTTAATAATGTTTACGTACTGTTTTACTCATCTCACATGTATGTATATACTTTATTTATGAACCTTTATTTAACTAGGCAAATCAGGTAAGAACAAATTCTTATTTACAATGATGGCATACCGGGGAACAGTGCCTTGTTCAGGGGCAGAAAGACATATTTTTACCTTGTCAGCTCGGGGATTCAATCCAACTTTTGGTTGCTGACCCAACGCTCTAACCACTAGGCTATCTGCCACCCCAAACTGTACATACTGTATTCTCTTCTACAGTATTCTAGTCTATGCCACTCCGACATTGCTTGGTCTAATATTTATATATTTCTTAATTCAATTATTTTACTTTTGGATTAGTATTTGTCACGTTCCTGACCTGTTTTCCTTGTTTTTGTATGTGTTTGGTTGGTCAGTGCGTGAGTTGGGGTGGGCATTCTATGTTATGTGTTTCTATGTTTAGGTTCATTGTCTATTAGCCTGATATGGTTCTCAATCAGGGACAGGTGTTTTACGTTTCCTCTGATTGAGAACCATATTAAGGTAGGTTGTTCACACTGTTTGTACGTGGGTGATAGTTTCTGTGTCTGTGTATGTCGCACCACACGGGACTGTATCGTTTGTACTAGTCTGTACCTGTTCGTGCGTTCTTCGTGTTTATGTAAGTTCTTATGTTCAGGTCGGTCTACGTCRTTTGTTATTTCGTAAGTTATTCAAGTGTATTTYGTGTCAGTGTTCGTCTTGTTTAATAAATCTTCATGTATTCATCAACCGCTGCGTTTTTGGTCCGATCCCTMCTCCTCYTCTTCAGACGAAGAGGAGGAAAKCAACCGTTACAGTATTGTTGTGAATTGTTAGATACTACCGCACCGCTGGAGCTAGGAACAAAGGCATTTAGCTACACCCGCAATGACATCTGCTAAATATGTGTATGTGACCCTGTAATGCTTGTCGTGGKTGGAAGARGAGGACCAAKGYGCAGCGTGGTAAGTGTCCATAATGTTTTAATAAGAAACTGAACACTGAACAAAAACAATAAAACGACAAAACGAACAGTCCTGTACGGTGAAACAGCAAACACAGAAAATACTCACCCACAAAACACAATGAAAAACAGGCTACCTAAATAGGGCTCCCAATCAGAGACAACGCCTGACACCTGCCTCTGATTGAGAACCATACTAGGCCAAACACATAGAAATAGAACAATAGAACAAAACATTGAAAAAACAACATAGAATGCCCACCCCAACTCACGCCCTGACCAAACTAAAATAAAGACATAACAAAGGAACTAAGCTCAGAACGTGACAGACCCATTAAAAATGYATTTTATTTTATTTGTTTTGATTTTAATTTGTTTGAATAGACTAAAATGAACAGCTTTATGCGTGTAAAAAAATCTGTGGACTAATTCCATGGCTAGAGTACATAAGATTATAGGTTCAAATCTCACTGATGCTGTATCACAAAAGAAAATGTATGTGTTTGTATGATTAATGACTAGGGAAATTAATTTCCRTTTGTCCTCTCTGTGCTTTGGGTAAAACAAAATGTTGAAACATGCAGTGAAGGTTTAAAGGAATTAAACCTCCAAACAATCTATATCTTACCTTCTAAGAGCATGAATAAAACTTCTCAGGAAAACTTTCAAGAAACCAGAGTAAAACATTCCCAGAACAGGCAACATTTTCACTTCTCAGAATGTTAAAAAGGTCTGGAATATGGCTCCTTTCCAACAACCAATGTGAAACAAAAAAAATAYGTTCCCACAACATCCAAGGAACAAAATGTGCTAGCTGGGAGATTAATCATAGACTGTATAGGCTCCGAACGTTCTATCCATCATGCAGGGAGAGAACGCCATAAAAGCTTGCGATGTTGATGGTTCGTTGATTGTGCCTACAGAAATAGGCTACAATTATAGTGTTTTTGATTTTGAATATTAATAATATGGCCTATTTTATATATTTAAAAAAAATTGTAATATGCTGACATGTTACTTTACAGAATATCTCATCATACCCTCCTTCCTCTCTCCTTTATTAATTTTCCTACCTGCAGATAGAGGGGCTCTCAACAGTTTAATGAAATGAGTTTCGTTGTGAAAACATGYCAATTTCGATGTTCACAAACAGATTTCAGTTGGTTTTGTATTTTGTGTCTTAAGTGGGTGGGCTACTGCCTGTCTGTTCTTATCAAACTGCAGATGCGGTCCTGCTTGCCCACTAGGCCAGAATTCAGGAAGGCAGGCCACTGCCAAAACGTGTCAGAAATGCAACCACAAATAATGTYGCATATCTTACCATAACAGTACAATTCTAGAGGCCTAAGGGGAAAAATAAAACTAATGTGCATATTCGATACTTTAAAATAAATGATGCAGTGCAACACCGGAGAGATGGGAAGAGAGTTGCAGGCGTATGTCTATCAGAGCAGAGAGATGGAGAGAGATACAGGCACACGCACGTTTGTCTCCGTCTCGCCACAGAAACGGGCACAGATTGGTCTCAAAACCTACTAAGTTACGCAAACATAATCTCCGGTCGCAGCGCCCGAATCAATTATCAGAATATTAGTCTCAGGCTGAAGAAATGCGTTTTCA
>NW_019944869.1:23698-38049 GCF_002910315.2 Salvelinus sp. IW2-2015 | reverse complement strand
TCTGTTGTTGGAATTCTTACGTTGCAAACAGTCGAAAAGTATTCTTCATTAGATGTATGCTACCGGATCTGGGCAAACGGGCATAGGTTCCGGAAGGCATGCGTCCAAAACTGAGAGGATCCGGATCCTGTTCCGGCAGCATAAGGCTGAATTAAAGCACTTATCGTATTGCTAAACAAGCAASAACCTTAGGCTGCCACCTTAGTGTTTTCCCCATCCACATTTACTGAGAGTCAAGTTTGGTTTCCCCATGTGTGGAAGCCTCATGAATATGAATAGGCTWTTCACACAAACACACGTTTTTAAGATAGGGCGGTTCCACAAACCAGCAGGCAAAGTTTATTATTTCCCCGTTGCTTTTATTCTGAGGACCGTGATCCAATCGCTTCCGAGCAAGGGCGGGGAGATGAAGGAAACCAAGAGGCGGGGCCAGAGTAAAGTTTTCCAGTACCACGGACAGGGCTAGACTGCAGGGAATCAAGGCTGGGAGGAGAGGGCTGTCAACAACAGCGACAAATCGTCTTGACTACTTCATTTCACCTGATTCCACTTTCGTTTACCTGTTCCTCTTCTTGGTTCGTGCGATGGTTGACTTTATTTTCTAGTTTTGATGCCAAGAGAGTGGAAGCGAGCTGCATTGTCTCTCTGCGTAGATCTGCCTCACTCTCCATTCTGCCAAAACAGTGCGGTTTTAGTTTGAAGCATTGTTTAGGTAGTGGTATTGGTAACTGTTTGATCATTTAGCTGGTTATCTATATAGTTAGTCGCTCATAATTGCTGCAGTTAATTGATTTTAATTTTGTAGTTTGTCTTTTGCCGTCATGCTTTACTGTAATGCGGTTTTAGCAGGCTAAAGTAACATGACGTTTCTTAGGTGAAATCCTTACTGTGGCATGCTCTGGGGCGCAATAGACCTCCATTAGCAATTGGCTAGTCTCTTTTACCAATAAGTATCCCCATCAAACCAAGATAAACAATTTTGTGGACGGAAGCCTAAGAGCACGATGAGGTCCCTCCAGGACTTTTTGAATTGCACTTAAAAAGGAGAGCGAAGGCGAGAGAGAGAGAGAGAGAGAGGCTACAGGAAGCGACGCCTGCCAACCATCAAAAACACCAAACATACTCGCCTCATCTTAGCCTTTGAAAAGAAGACAACTCTTGATTAGGTTGCTAGAATATTTTGATATAGACGTTCTTATTTCTCAGTAAACTAAAGGAAGATGAAGAAGTTTCGGAAGGTACTGGATGGCCTGTCTTCCTCCTCTCAGGGGGCTGTCGCGTCCCCGTCATGCAGCAGTGCAGCTGGTACCCCGCCCACTCCCCAGGATATCCATGTCCAGGAGACGCTAGTCTCGGAGAACTTTCACATATGCAAGGTGAGTAGTGTGTGTGTGTGTGTGTGTGTGTGTGCGCCTAGTTTTCCCCTGTCATATTTCTTAAAGGGACCGATGATGGTGTGTAAAACCATCAAAGCTAAAAGCCTATCCTTCCCATCAGCATTGTTACAAGGGCCAGATGAATGCATGCTGACTAGTGGTTACCGTATCGGTAGACCAACAGTGGTGGTGAAATGTTAACACAGGCCTACTCATGCATTGCTTTTTGGGGATGGAGTAGGTTATATGTTTGTTGTGTGTAATCGAGTAGCCAGCAGAACCTAGCAGACTGCATGTTGTCAGGTCTTCTGGACGCTACTCAGTCAAAGGTTCTCATCTTAAACCAGTTACCAGCATCTGAGCTTCTCATCTTAGACACCCTGACTGCGTCTGAGTTTGTCATCTTAGTCCACTCTGCCTGCGTCTAGCCCTCCACTCCTAGACACTCTGCCTGCAGTATATCTAGCCCCTCCACTCCTAGACACTCTGTCTACAGCATAATCTAGCCCTCCACTCCCTAGACACTCTGCCTGCGTCTAGCCCTCCACTCCTAGACGATCTGCCATGCAGTATATCTACCCTCCACTCCTAGACACTCTGCCTGCGTCTAGCCCTCACTCCTAGACGATCTGCCTGCAGTATATCTAGCCCTCCACTCCTAGACAATCTGCCTGCATATATAGAGCCCTCCACTCCCTATATACGCTGTCTACAGTATATCTAGCCCTCTACTCTTAGAGGCGCTTTCTACAGTATATCTAGCCCTCCACTCCTAGACACTCTGCCTGCGTCTAGCCCTCCACTCCTAGACACTCTGCCTCAGAATCTACCCTCCACTCCTATATACGCTGTCACAGTATCTCTAGCCCTCTACTCTTAGAGCGCGTCTACAGTATATCTACCCTCCACTCCTAGACACTCTCCTGCGTCTAGCCCTCCACTCCTAGACACTCTGTCTGCAGTATATCTAGCCCTCCACTCCTAGACACCTCTGCCTGCAGTATATCTAGCCCTCCACTCCTATATACGCTGTCTACAGTATATCTACCCTCTACTCTTAGAGGCGCTGTCTACAGTATATCTAGCCCTCCACTCCCTAGACCTCGCTGTCTACAGTATATCTAGCCCTCCACTCCTAGATACTCTGCCTGCAGTATATCTAGCCCTCCACTCCTAGAAACGCGTCTACAGTATATCTAGCCCTCTACTCCTTAGACGCGCTGTCTACAGTATATCTAGCCCTCCACTCCTAGACGCGCTGTCACAGTATATCTAGCCCTCCACTCCTAGATACTCTGCCTGCAGTATATCTAGCCCTCCACTCCTAGACACTCTGCCTGCGTCTACCCTCCACTCCTAGACACTCGCTGCAGTATATCTAGCCCTCCACTCCTAGACACGCTGTCTACAGTATATCTAGCCCTCCACTCCAGACACTCTGCCTGCGTCTAGCCCTCCACTCCTAGACACTCTGCCTGCAGTATATCTAGCCCTCCACTCCTAGACACGCTGTCTACAGTATATCTAGACCTCCACTCCTAGACACGCTGCCTGCAGTATATTCTAGCCCTCCACTCCTAGACACTCTGCCTGCGTCTAGCCCTCCACCTAGACACGCTGTCTACAGTATATCTCAACCTCCACTCCTAGACATCTCTGCAGATCTAGCCCTCCCTCCTAACACTCTGCCTGCGTCTAGCCCTCCACTCCTAGACACTCTGCCTGCAGATATATCTAGCCCTCACTCCTAGACACGCTGTCTACAGTATATCTAGCCCTCCACTCCTAGACACTCTGCCTAGTCGTTCAGCCCTCCACTCCTAGACACTCTGCCTGCAGTTATATCAGCCCCTCACTTAACACGCTGTCTACAGTATATCTAGACCTCCACTCCTAGACACGCTGCCTGCAGTATATCTAGACCTCCACTCCTAGACACCTCTACCTGCTCTAGCCCTCCACTCCTAAGACACTCGCCTGCAGTATATCTAAACCTCCACTCCTGGACACCGCTGCCTGAGTATATCTAGACCTCCACTCCTAGACACGCTGTCTACGTATCTAGCCCCCACTCCTAGACACTCTGCCTGCGTCTAGCCCTCCACTCCTAGACACGCTGTCTACGAGTAATCTCAACCTCCACCTCCTAGACACTCTGCCTGCAGTAAATCTAGCCATCCACTGCTAGACACCCTGCCTGCAGATATATCTAAACCTCCACTCCAAGACACCCTGCCTGCAGTATATCTCTGGATAGAGCGTCTGCCAAATGACTTAAAATTAATGTAAGTAATATCTTAAACCTTCTACTCCAAGAACACGCTGCATGCAGTATATCTAAACTTCCACTGCCTAGACCCTGCCTGCAGTATATCTAAACCTCCACTCCAAGACGCGCGTCTACAGTATATCAGCACCCACACTCCAAGACACCCTGCCTACAGTATATCTCAAACCTCCACTCCTAGACACCCTGCCTGCAGTATATCTAAACCTCCACTCCTAGACACGCTGCCTGCAGTTGGATCTAAACCTCCACTCCTGGACTCATGGTTGACCTGGACCATATAACTCATCTGGTTTGTTGTATGTTCTCGCTGTATTTAATCTAAAATAGATGGAAACAACTTTCAGCACTGAGATCGGAATGTGGCCAAGACGCAGGCTCTCCGCTTGACACTAGATGTTCGATGGTGGACCCATTCTCTCTATGCTGCGTTAAACACACGGCGGGACTGCCAGATGGGTGGCGTAGGTTTCTAACTTTTTGAATTTTTGGTTGCACAAAATGATCAATATCTGGCTAATAAGAGGCGGGGTGGGGGAAAAAAGGGCCCTGTCAAAAGCAATGGCACCACGGGTGGTTGTATGGGTGCACATGGCTGCCAACTTGTCTTGCCCTTTGTGCTGTTTGTTCTGTAATCCCATGAATGTGAGTGTACCCTGTTGGCTGGGCTTACCATGCTCTATTCCTTGCAGCTGTCCAGGCTGATGGCAGGGTTGGTTGGTTCGAGTGTGTGTGAGTTGAGGGCAGAGCATGGCCAGCAACACATGACCATGTTGTCTTAGCTTGCTTGCATCTTTGTATCGGTACGCTGTTGTGTTAGTCTACTGCTTGTCGGGGAATTGTAGATTCCTTCACTCGTTGATGAGCTACCTTGCGGCTAATGTTCTGTGTGAATGGGATTTTATTATTAATCCCCCGCCTCGCCGACCGCGTAGTTAGCGCGCTGTCCCTGAGGCGCCTTTTGCTCGTTTTGGGGACGGGAGGGAGGTAGTTAGCGCCGATCATTGTAAACTAAACGGAAGCTTTGTTCTTAACACTCTGGACTTTGCCGATATGGCAAATTGAGAATATAAAGGTTAAATAAGTCGCCAGATACCTAAAGAAAATGATCCGAATAAACCTCGTCCATCATCTGACTCGAGTTCTCTGCAATAGAGTGGAACTATGTAGCTAATGGGCTTTTGTATGTACTGAACTTTCCACATTTCAATGGTGACAGTGATCCAGTGAGGTATGTTAGAAGCGCGATCTCTTCTCTACGTAAAATGTAACAGGACCCCAGCATAAGCCACATGAGATTGAGTAAAGAGTTGAAGAGGTGAGTCCCGAGCCATGATCAGTTGGTACCCCGTCAATGGCGCCGGTCCAGCGCACAAGTGGGTGTGGTGAGGTTTTCCTTTGCCTGAAGGACTCAAACGGAAGAATTCTTCAGCTGCTGTTATGTTCGGCTGATACTGCACGCCTCTTACCCCTTGTGAGTGACGCCGCGGTCCAGGCCACATTGCGGGATTTCGGTGTGAGTATCCAAGTAATGTAAGGGGTGCTTGTACAAAAACATCTTCCCCCTCTCCCCCATAGGTGTATCTACGTGGCCATATTTTCAGACGAGGACTGGTAGGTGGGAACCCATACGTCTCACTAAATTTCAATCTCAGTATTCCTCCTCGAACGCGACGCGATATGTGACACATCAGTGTATCTAAGCCATGCCAGCGTCTTACATCTATTTCGTTATTGACTATGCCTCGGCGGTCTCCGGACTCTCAAGGGTGCCCGAATGGTTAGTGCAGTTCTGGAAGCCTATCTACGTAGACACAGATCCGAGGTATGACCCGTGTTCAGGTATAGGAAGGGTGTTTGCGAGGATCTAGGCGCACCTTAGTCTGCTGTCGCGGGATGACATTCAGGCAGAAGTACGTCTATAGATGCGAGGAGAGCTCCTGCAAAACTGTGTCTACTCGTTCAACGTCAATGACACCGAGCGTAGGTGGTGGCAATAGCGTTTGGCCAGAGCCAAGGAGTTTATGAGGGTACTGTGCCGCAAAGGGAAGTGTTTTCTGCGCTTGAGTTGCAATTAGAAGCCTCTCCTCTGTCAGTGCCACAAAGATGGAGAGAGGCCGAACACCTAGTAATGAGACCTCCGACTTCACAACCGAGTAATGCGAGCGCAGTGCCCCCAGGTCATTGATTAGGGGATAAGTTTAGTAGAATACCAAATATATGAGTCAGCTAGGCGCCTAATTAAATCCACTGTTCATGTAGCATCAATAACTGTGAGTAAAAAAAGCTGGGTTCATGACGACGCGTCCTAGGTAGTGGAGATTCATCCTCCTACTATAAGACGACCGAGGCTCACATTTTACCATTTCAGGCCAAGGTTTAGGAGGGGGAAGTTTCAGGAAGGGTGCCAAGTTGCCCTTGGCCCACAGCTAGACGCTATTCAGATCTTTAATCGCATTCTCATAACAGAATCACACCGTACCTTATTGGCAGGGAGGGGAGGGTTCTATTTTAAGCGGCGTGTACCGTTTGTTCGGGACCTCACAACAGGTCTATCTTTTGCTTGCTGACTTGCGCGTTTAGCTAGTACTTCTATAGTGCATTTAGTTTGCTCAGCTGCTGGCGCAGCTTTTGCAATTGTGAGGTAGAAGTTCAGCGGTAAGTGTAGCTTCCCTATTGTCTCCTGTTTGCATGCGCTTTGGTCGTACTCGTGCGCAGCGCTCTCACATTGTTTCTTGTGTTGCGTGAGAGTGTAGTGTCTCGCTAGTGTTCGTCGCTTTATGACACTCACCATCTACACCGTCCCTACCTCCAGGATCCTACATACATGAGTGATATATAGTGAGCGTCCTTAGGGTCATCCTCTCTTGCAGTGGCTCAAATCGGTATGCGGGGGAATGTCAAGTTCTCATCGTGGGCTCATACATTCGCTCTGACTGCAACTGACTGCCTCTAAGTATTGTTCATCCAGTACGGATATACCTGAGGCTATCGAACTAGCTGGAGAGATTTAAGCCCGATATGCCCGCCACTCGGCGTAGCGCCTCTCATATACTTTGCTTTGTATCTCACCTCAATGCCCAGTAATTTGGTTGGATATTCCGAAAGGGGATTGATTTCTGACCTCATTGAGTTATTATTCGTTGTCTCCTATTTTCCCCTCTAGTACCACTATTGGGTGATAGGAGATACGGTGGAGATACACATTTCAACTTACATTCTAGGCCGCGACTTGGATATCGAGCCAATTAGCTGACGCGGTGATGTGCTAAAGGTGCACAGGGCGATTGGCTCACATCCCGACGGCTAGGAGTTACCGCCAGCCAACGGTAGGGAGGCGGACGTGCAGGGGCCCGTGGATTGGGCACTCCCATGTAGCCTTGGCGGCCCACATATTCATATTTGTGACCGTCAATTCCATGGTTGAGGGGACCTACCCTGCCCATTTCGCGACTGGTCTTGTTATGCCCTCTGGCCGTCCAGTTGCCAGGGTAGGGCCGTCATAGTGTGATGAATAGATTGAATTGGATATCTTAACTCTAGCTGTGGGCGCCCAGTTAAAATAAATTACCTGTTTAAAAAGGCCTTAATAAGAAAAGGAATGGTTATCAGCTTCATAGCACACTTTGGCTGCTTTTCTGCTCTGAGAAAATCAGAGTATATGCTAGCTCATTGGCACTTTAGGCGCTTATTTGCAATTCCGGTATTCTCTAGTCTCAACGTAGTCTGTCACATTCAGCGTCTGACGACTGTCGTTGTCCCTGTTGTGTGTTTTTAGTCTTAGCGTCTAGATGTTAATTCCTCGCGACGGCTAGCCAGAGTTAGTGGTGGGAGCGAGTTCTATGGTGTCCTGTGTGTCTCATGCAGGTCAGTTGTTGGTTCAATGTAATTACGGCTCCTAGATATTGGTTCTCAATCAGGGGCAGGTGTTTTACGTTTCCTCTGATTGAAACCCATATTAGTAGCGGTTATAGGGTTAGGTGGAATCGCACTCAACCGTTCGGTTGTGCCTGAGCGCGGTGGTAATTTGTTTCTGTTGATTCAAGTGTTCTAGTGCCACACGCGGCACATTTCGTTTGTGAGTTGTGGTTACTGCTGAAGTATGCGTGGTTACCTCTGTCGGTGACTCTGGTATTACTGTCTCATGATCTCTCACGGTAGCGTGCCTCTATAGTACGTTTCGGAGGGGGACGTTAGCCGTAGCGGCTGAGAGTCCGTTTTTGTGTTGTTGTTTGTGTGTGTGTTATGTAAGTCGTTTTTCGATGCGGCTTCTTGGGGTCTCTAGTACTATGATATTTTCATGACGTGACGGGAGTGTAGTGATGTTGCTTCTATCCTACCGTCGCTGTCGTGTCGATGATGTACTGTCGATCGGTGAATCCGAGGAGTCAGTTGCTCCTCGTCGAGAGATCTGAGTAGTGAGGAGGACCTCTCTAGATCTAGTCTATGAGTCTACAACTCATTAGCATACCAGTCATTGTTACGCAGTCACTTAATGGTACAGCCGGAGATCAAGGGCGATAGTTATAGTTCCATACCCAGCTTATCTACCAAGCTTGGTTTTAGTTTGGCTGATTTACCGTGACTAGTGCTCCAATTATCCAATGTTTATACGAGGCAGTTGATATATACAGTGCATCTCTTAGTCCATTTACATTATCGGTGTTCTGCTCCCATTGTCAGTGCCGTTTCCGTACTGGCGATGTGCTTAGCTAGCTAGCAGTTATCTGTAGTGTGCAGGGCTTCACCTGAACAGCGTCCACTTCGCAGGTCCACGGGTCCTAGGAGAAAGGAGAGAGAATATTGGTGGTGTGAGAGTAATCTGTTGGAGATATATCTATATAACACAGGACACTAGACTCTCGATGTATCTCTTGTCTTATGCCAATGTAGTATGATGAATAGGTAGTGCCTTAAGCAAGTGGTGATCCCCCTTTACGCGTCATTGTATCTACCTATAGCTACTGGCTCCTAAGTTAATCTCTCTAGGTCTTCGGCGTATAGGCATATTGTTGTTATCTGTCATGTCCTAGCTTACATGCCTGACCTCTCCCTATCAGGTGCTTTAGCGGCTTCAATCTTCATCCCTGTTACTGCTGGCACAATCAAGGGCTGATAGACTAGGTTAATTCTTGATGGAGTATTCAGTTATTTGTCACGTTAGCCCGGTCGTGCTCCCTCATCTGGAATCCTCTAAGTGAGCTAGTCACCAGCGCCACTGCCCTCCAATGTTGGATGGCCTGCACATCTTCTTGTCACGAGTCGAAATTTGTAGTCACCCGCGCCATTCATTTACACTCCACCTCGACCATATCTCCAGTACCAGGCCTCCATCTGTGAATTTGGGTGGGACTCTCCGGCCACAGCTCCTTAGCCGCTATATATGCTCCATCTCTCACATCCATGGTCATCCAGCAGATGAGGTAGTCTTAGCCTAGCGCCTTAGTTTCTGTTACCTCGTGTCTGCTGTAGTCTGTTGGAGTTTTACTTCTGTCTTAATTAGAATATGGTTGTTAGCACCGCCTAGCAGTTCCTATCTATCTCCCTCCGATCCTCCATCTGAAACTATATGATCGTATTGCGAGACGGCGGAAGTTACTGCAATGCAACAGTCGTATTACAATTACTCCCTACATTTATTATACATGTTAATACAATGCGCCTCTATGTCCGAAGGTATTGCGATTATAGGGCGCACCCTCTAAAGCCCTTCAGTGTGCAAGTCCTGTCGGCCGTGTCGTGAATCTCATCACTCGCTTGCCAATCGTTGTATTGCTTGTGAATAATTCCATTCATTGTGCTGTGTGTGATGTCCGCTGTTTGGGATCAGGTCTGCAGCTATACTGCCTGTGGCCTTTCTCTGTGCAGTGTGACTTTAATTAACACTATACCCTGCTCACGTGCCCCTTGTAAGGAGCCAGCTCGGTGGAGGTCATGCGTGGTGCGGGTGAGCGAAGTAATTAGGAGGACCCAATCAGTTGCCGGCGTACCTCTCTTCTGCAACTAGTCATCATGTCTCCAGGCAAGGATGTAGGGCATAGCAGCATGTACGGTCGTAGCCGCGACGTTTATATACCCTTCAGGGCCAAACATGATGGCAGACATTGCATCTCGTACCCCAGGACAGTAAAGATCGCAGCGAAAACGTATTTCTTGCAAGCGTGCACTGTTTTCCAGTCTTTTAACATGAACACTCGTATTTTACATTCACCTCGAAGCATTTGTGATATTACCGCTTTTTCTAGGCCCCTGTGGTATTGGATGTGGAGCCTAGCCGTTAGCTGTCATTTATTGTGAACTGTCCTTACCATATCGTCCAATGTGTGCTATATTGAGGGATTACTAGCGCTATTATTACCGTCAGGCCATGGTATGGAGGGGAGGTAGCCTAGCGCTATTATTACCGTGTGGCCATGGTGTGGAGGGGAGTTAGCCTAGCGCTATTATTACCGTCAGGCCATGGTGTGGAGGGGAGTTAGCCTAGCGCTATTATTACCGTCAGGCCATGGTATGGAGGGGAGGTAGCCTAGCGCTATTATTACCGTCAGGCCATGGTGTGGAGGTGAGTTAGCCTAGCACTGTTATTACCGTCAGGTCATGGTATGGAGGTGAGTGGTGGCAGATAGCATCAGACCATGGTGTGGAGGGGAATTTTGGATTCCACTGTTAATATGCCCCAAAAAGAGGAATTTTGGATCCCACCGTGAATTTCCCTCTTCTCCCACTTCTCCCTCTCCTCCCCCTTCCACAGACAGTGCTCTAGTGTCGAAGAATCTATGACATATCTATGACATATATATAGCCCATAAAAAGTGAGCGGGCGGGCGGGCAGAGACCCTGCGGTGCTATTGGGCTGATGTGATTGTCGTGGCACTATTTATAGAAATATGCTCCGCCCATTGCAGCCCAGCTGATGTATTTGGAGCTGACTGCAGCGATTATTCCTTGCCCTGAAGAGAGAGGAATTTTGGATCCCACCGTGAATAATTAATTGAGGAGTGAGCAAGACCGTTACTGCAATAACATAGTAGCTCAAGCAGAGAGAAAAGTATGGGGGAAAAAATATTATTAATGATGGAAGATAAGGAGGGGCAGGCAGTTGACTGCCAAGCCGAGGTGAAGGATGCTGAAGGGCACTGACTGACACTGGAGAAAGTTCTGGAAAGAATCATGTGTTGGGCAAGGCAAAGCCCTGTAGAYATGATACATTCTTACGGTGGCCTGTACTTATTAGAATTCCCAGTGCTCTAAAGTACTTAAGTAAAAATACTTTAAAGTACTACTTAAGTAGTTTTATGGGGATGATCTGTACTTTACTTTAAWATTTATATTTTTGCCAAATTTTATTTGTAAATCACTCACTCCTCAATAAAATATACTTTTTACTCCATACATTCTCCCCGACACCCAAGTGTACTTGTTACATTTTGACAGGAAAATTGTCCAATTCACACCTTTCTCAAGAGAACATCAAGAGAACATCCCCAGTCATGCTTTTTTTTGTAAATTATGTCTGAGTGTTTGAGTGTGCCCCTGGCTATCTGTCAAAAAAAATATAAAAATAATTGTGCCGTCTGGTTAGCATAATTTAAGGAATTTTAAATGGTATATACTTTGACTTTTGATACATTTCAGCAATTCCATTTGCTTTTGATACTTAAGTATATTTAAAACCAAATACATTTAGACTTTTACTCAAGTCATATTTTTACTGGGGGATTTTCACTTTTACTTTTTTTGTGTTGTCACGACTTCCGCCGAAGTCGGTTCCTCTCCTTGTTCGGGCGGCGTTCGGCGGTCGACGTCACCCGTCTTCTAGCCATCGCCGATCCACCTTTCATTTTCCATTTGTTTTGTCTTGTTTTCGAACCTCTTGACGTCTATACACAACTGATTCTGGACTGAACATAAACCCACAACAGTCTGGAACCTCTGTGACGTAACACCATAAACCACACAGTCTGGAACCTCTTGAGTATAACATCATAACCACACAGTCTGGAAACCTCTGTAGTACCGTAAACACCATAAACCACACAGTCTGAACCTCTGACGTAACCATAAACCACACAGTCTGGAACCTCTGTGACGTAACACCATAAACCACACAGTCTGGAACCTCTGTGACGTAAACATCATAAACCACACAGTCTGGAACCTCTGTGACGTAAACTCTAAAACCCACACAGTCTGGAACCTCTGTGAGTAACACCTCATAAACCACACAGTCTGGAACCTCTGTGACGTAACACCATAAACCCACACCAGTCTAGAACCTCTGTGACGTACACCATAACCACACAGTCTGGAACCTCTGTGACGTAACACCATAAACCACACAGTCTGAACCTCTTTGACGTAACACCATAAACCACACAGTCCTGGAACCTCTGTGACGTAACACCATAAAACACACAGTCTGAAACCTCGTGATTGTAACACATAAACCATACAGTCTGGAACCTCTAAAACGTAAACAACCATAAACACATAGTTTACTATTATCTAGTGAAACATTTCCTCGGGCTTAATGAAAGACTAAAAGATGGGAGACAGCCTTTATCATCAAAAATGGGCAAAAATCTTTATAGGTGTGTTCTTCTAGAATTCTTCTGAACTGCCTCCAGGACCCTTCCACCGTCATTACCCAGAAAAGGTGTGCTCCTCGAGGAGGGATTTCCCCCGCCTCATCCATTTCATTCCCCTCTTACCCACCATTAACATATTATTTCCCCAGGGCTACTGTTGACCATATAACAGCCGTAGGGCAAAATTGGCCACTGACATTTGATCTTTGTAAATAAAATAAAATCTGCCCCCCCCCGAAATGTCTGATTCTCAGATTCTTTGCCAAGAAGAATTACATGTTTTAAAAACTTAACCAGCAACTTTGCACTTCCATCCCATTACAATAGTTGTATGCACTATTTATAAGTGTTGGTGCTCGTATTGTGCGCACCTAGGGTTAATATGCATCTGATGCGTATTAAAGGAAGATGCCCGCAAACATTCTCATAGGCAGTACTGATAGGCTGAAAGGCAGGCGTTCTAGCTTTAAAGGAAAGAAACTACAATATACAAACACAACTTCATTGGAGCTTTAAAATTGCAAAACACTATAATAGCTCTATTCTGTTATTGGTAGAACAACTTTCCAATAGTCGTGCTTTCAGCTCACACTACCCACGCCTTTTACCGTCTTCCCGGTGGACCCGGTATGGTGAGAGAGGTGGGACAGCACCACTGGTGGCAGAGCTGCAGCTTTGGGCATGCGTTTGGCCTGAAAACGGCCTCAATAGCAACCAGAGGCATCACTACTGAGCCCCATGAGACCAGAGGCATCACTACCGGAGCCCCATGAGACCAGAAGCCCATCACTCAAACGAGGCCCCATTAGCCAGAGGCATCACACCGTGCCCCATGAGACCAGAGCATCACTACCCTGAGCCCCATGAGACCAG
The DNA here is from genome assembly GCF_002910315.2 of Salvelinus sp. IW2-2015. Lineage (NCBI taxonomy): Eukaryota > Metazoa > Chordata > Actinopteri > Salmoniformes > Salmonidae > Salvelinus > Salvelinus sp. IW2-2015. The sequence goes on along the minus strand of NW_019944869.1, from coordinate 24,925 downwards.
AGGCATCACTACCGAGCCCCATTGAGACCAGAGGCATCACTACCGAGCCCCATGAGACCAGAGGCATCACTACCGAGCCCATGAGACCAGAGGCATCCACTGAGCCCAGAGCCCATGACGACCAGAGAGGCATCACTACCGGGCCCCATGAGACCAAGGATCACTACCGAGCCCCATGAGACCAGAGGTTCATACGAGCCCCATGAGACCAGAGGTATCACTACCGAGCCCCATGACACCAGGGTGTTTACCTAGAATGACCCTGTGTGTGATCACAAGGTGAATGGTTGTCAATTTACACCTGAAACACATCTGTCATGGGATTATTACTCTACAAGACATGTTGATGTTAGGTGATAGCTAGGCTAGTGATAGGTAGCTCAGGTGACTTATGGGAAAGTTCTAGGCTATTCTACGTTCCAGACTGTTCATAGTTCTAGGCTATTCATAAGTTCCAGGCTATCTAGCTATCATACGTTCTAGGCACTCTTCTAGCATCTACGTTCTAGCTGTCATATTCTAGGCTATTCGTACTTCTAGGCTATTCATACGTTCCAGACGTTCATACGTTCTAGGCTGTTCATACGTTCTAGCTGTTCATACGTTCTAGGCTATTCATACCTCTATTCATAGTGCTAGGGCTATTCATACGTTTCCAGGAACTGTTCATACGTTCTAGGCGTTCATACTTTCTAGGGCTTTTGTTTCATACGTTTTTTTTCTTTTAGGCTATTCATACGTTCTAGGCTATTCTACGTTCCTATCTAGGTATTCATACTTCTAGGCTATTCACGTTTAGGCTATTCTTACGTTCTAGTTTTCCAGACTATTCATACGTGCGAGGCTAAGTTGTGAATGTTTATTCTTGAGTAGCCTAAATTACAGTGGGAAAGTACTGTGCAGATTGTCAGTGGTGGAAAAATAATTACATTTTCATACTTGAGTAAAAGTAAGACACCTGTCAACGGTGGTGTAGCTGGTGGCATGGAAAGTCAAGGCGCATGAGAGCAGAGATGAGTGGACAAAGCACTTTACTTAGGCAATCATAATACAGAACGCGACCGCGTCCAAACAAAGCCAAAGAACGGGGACAGAAAACGCACAAAACCCGGCGCAAACCAGCCGGAAGCGTGCCAACCTTGACAAATAAAATACCCCACACAGACATGGAGGGAACAGAAGGCTAAATACACATAGTAATGATGATGAGATGGAACTAGTGTGCAA
>NW_019944869.1:7682-18516 GCF_002910315.2 Salvelinus sp. IW2-2015 | reverse complement strand
AATGGTTTACAGTCACAGAGTCCAGACTGCGTGGTTTATGGTGTTACGTCACAGAGGTTCCAGACTGTGTGGTTTATGTGTTACGTCACAGAGGTTTCAGACTTGTTGTTTATGGTGTTACGTCACAGAGGTTCCAGACTGTGTGGTTATGAGGTGTTACGCCACAGAGGTTCCAGACTGTGTGGTTTATGTGTTACAGTCACAGAGGTTCCAGACTCGTGTGGTTTATAATGTTACGTCACAGAGTTTCCAGACTGTGTGGTTATGGTGTACATCACAAGTTTCAGACTGATGTGGTTACGAGTGGTTACGCACAGAGGTTCCAACTGTTGGTTATGGTGTTACGTCACAGAGGTTTCAGACTGGTGTTATGTGTTACTCCAGAGGTTCAGCTGTGTGGTTTTGGTGTTACGTCACAGAGTTCCAGACTGTGTGGTTTATGTGTTACGCTCACAGAGGTTCAGACTGTGTGGTTTAGATGAATTACGTCACAGAGGTTCCAACACATTTACTCACTTCCTTACCAGGATATTTTCTTCTCCTCTAATATGTAGAAAAATAATGATTGTTTGGTAGAAGCAAATTGCAAGGAAGGGCATTATTACAAGTCTAAAGAACAGGAACAGGCTACAACAGTAGCCACAAAACGACAGAATCAGAACCCCCCCCAGGGGGTTCCAAGGGAAAAAATAAAACCTTATACCCTCCAAATACGCTTTTTTTTGGGTCGAATCATGTAGTGTTGGAATAATTCTGTCAGTTGTGTGGATATATATTCTGTCAGTGTGGAAATATTCAGTCAGTGTGTGGATATAATTCAGTCAGTGTGTGGATATAATTCAGTCAGTGTGTGGATATAATTCAGTCAGTGTGTGGATATAATTCAGTCAGTGGGTGGATAGTCATTGCAAAATAGAAGCATTTTAGTTAGTCTAGGTAGCCATCGGTTAGCTGTTCAATGGTCTAATGGCGTGGGGATAGAACCTGTCTCGGAGCCTGTTGGTCCAAGACCCGATGCTTCGTTATTACTTGCCGGACAGTAGTAGTAGAGAATGGCTTGGGAATTATTGGGAAATTACAGACCTTGGTCTGACACCGCCTGGTATAGAAAACGAGGGGCGAGAGAGACATGGGCGTAGCTCGATACTTGACACCTGAAGATCCCTCTGAGGAGAATAAAATTAAAAGAGAGTAGATGTTGTAACATGATGACGASAGCCCCAGACCATTTTTTCTCCTCCACTAATCTTTACAGTTGGCACTACGCATTCGGGCAGGAAGCGTTTTCCTGGCATCCGCAAAACTCAGATTCGTCCATCGGACTGCCAGATGGTGAAGCGTGATTAATTACTCCGGAGCAAGCGTTTCCACTGCTCCAGGGTTGAATGACGGCCAGCTTTACACCACTCTAGAAGACTTTTAAACTTGCGCATGGTGATTTTAGGATTTTGTGAGGCTGCTCGGCCATGGAAACCCATTTAATGAAGCTCCCGACAAACAGTTCTTGTGCTGACGTTGCTTCCAGAGGCAGTTTGGAACTCGGTATTGAGTGTTGTAACCAAGGACATTTATATGCTACGCGCTTCAGCACTCGTCGGTCCCGTTCTGTGAGCTTGTGTGGCCTATCACTTCGCAGCTGAGCCTCTTTTGCTCCTAGACATTTCCACTCCACAATAACAGCACAGTTGACCGGTGCAGCTCTAGCAGGAGAGAAATTTGACAAACTGACTTGCTGAAAAGGTGGCATCCTATGGACGGTGCCACGTTGAAAGTCACTGAGCTCTTCAGTAAGGCCGTTGTACTGTCAATGTTTGTCTATGGAGATTGCATGGCTGTGTGCTCAATTTTATACCCCTGTTAGCAAAGGGTGTGACTGAAATAGCTGAATTCACTAATTTGAAGGGGTGTCTACATACTGCTGGATATATTGTGTATGTGCTCATCTCAACAAATACAATATCACCTCTGCTGCTTCTTCCAACACGTCAACGTGTGATGTTGCTCTTCTTTTGATAGCTGCATGCTGTGAATTATCTGTGCGATCAAGTCCTTGCTAAGGTTTTCTTCTTTCCTGTCAGTCTGTGGTGTCAAGGGGACACACGTTCAGAACGGAGACTCAGGACACGTTTACGCTCGTTTTTGTTAGATGTTTTCAGCTGTTCCACTGAATAAGCCAAGGAATAGACTGCTTTGGCTGTTGTAGTTCTTCTATCATTAGTAAACTCCTGAACCTATTGTTGTATATTCTACAGTGTATCCACATAGTGCTGCCTCCCTTCAGAAAACTGACTGGAAAGCGAATTGAGATGTCGTTGATTAGTAAGTTGAGAGGGCGAGTCCATTTGGCTTGGGCTGGATTATATGGATGCTGCCGGGGTTTTTAATAGTGGGCAATAAAACGAAAGTCTATTGGCTGAGTCGTTCATTAGCATGTATGTGATTAATGGAGCATGGGCCGCACATGAACATATTGCACACGCACACGCACACGCACGCACACACGCACGCACGCACGCACTGCAACGCACGCACGACGCACGACACACAAACACACACCTATGCACACACACACACACACACGCACGCGCACGCACACACGCACACACACACCACACATACATATATACATATATACATATATACTTTATATATATATATACATACACACACACACAGAGCCCAGGACCAGCTTGCTTGGGGACTCTTCTTCAGGTTCATTTCTCTGTAGGTGATGGATTTGCAATGGAAGTTTTGGGAATCTTGCAGGTCTGGGATGGTGTCTCGCTGGTCTGGGGGGGGTGTCCGTTGTCTGTTGCTCCTGTGTAAGGTGCTGGGGCTACTGTTGAGAGTGACGTCCTTCAGAGTCCTGGCAGAAGTTGGGATTTCTGCCTTGTAGAGGTGGACCTGGTCGTAAAGGCTGTCAAAGGTGGAGTGATGGGCCAGGTAGACATTAGGTTTTGAGGCACAGTCTCGCAAAATGCTTGCATTCACCCGCTGTGTGGTGGCAGGGTGAAAGTATTTTTTGTGGTAGAAGAGTGGAGATAACCACTTTTGTTGGGGAAAGTGGAAGAAGAATTTTCAATAATCTCTTGAGTGCTGTGGCCACTTTTCCTGCGGGCCCTCAGGTCATTTGTGCCCGTGTGAATTATGATGTGGTGTGATTATGATGTGGTGTGAATTATGATGTGTGTGTGAATATGATGTGGTGTGAATTATGATGTGGTGTGAATTATGATGTGGTGTGATTATGATGTGGTGTGAATTATGATGTGGTGTGAATTATGATTGTGGTGTGAATTATGATGTGGTGTGAATTATGATGTGGTGTGGAAATTATGATGTTTGGTGTGAATTATGATGTGGTGTGATTATGATGTGGTGTGAATTATGATGTGGCTGGTGGACCCTAGTCTGTGTGGACTAGCTTCTGAGCTCCACATGTTCAGCTCTGTGATTGTATCCCTCTCAATGATGGAGGAGCAGTTGTGGGACCTGGGTGTGTCCAGTGCTGAGGGGGATGACTATCCTCGTCTGCAGGAGTTTGAAGAATGTGATCATGACTCAGATCAGGATTGAGATCGTCACAGAGAGAGAGCTTTTACCTGCAGTGCTCTCACTTTGATCCCGTAAAAGTCCTGCTGGATCTGCATGAGGATGCCCGGCACATTACTGAGTTTCACCTGGGTGTTGGCAATACCCTCACTTTGACATAGGGGTAGTGTGCTCTTATGCACTGTGCCATCCAGGGGATGGTCTGGTTGTGGAATATTTAGTTGCTAACATGCCCCTCTTTGCACAGTCAGAAAATAGTGGTCTCTGGATTGTCTTTGAGGAGCTTATTTTTTGTACTTATTCCGTGCAGTGTTATTTTTTAATATCAATGGTGTACTGTATTTGTAATGAACTCTCTACAGGAAGCTGCAATGACACTTCAAAGCCTCTGCATTTGGGTTGGATGGGGCTGTGAAACTCTCTGCCATTTTAGGCTCAAGAGTTTCACACCTCTCACTTCACACTTCAGTGTATTGATTAGAGCCTGGTCAGTTCTGTCCTAGCAGCTTGGACTTATTATTAGCTTTTATAAAAAATTACCTAGAGATTTTGTCTGTTGACTTTGTGCTTCAGAAGTAGGTTCAGACTGAACATTACTCACTCAGTGTTGTGTTGGATGGTATTTCCAGGTTCAGACTGAACATTACTCACTCAGTGTGGATGGTATTTCCAGGTCAGACTGAACATTACTCCTCAGTGTTGTGTTGGATGGTATTTACAGGTTCAGACTGAACATTACTCACTCAGTGTTGGATGTATTCAGGTTCAGACTGAACATTACTCATCTCAGTGTGTGTTGGATGGTATTTCCAGTTCAGACTGAAATTACTCACTCAGTGTTGTGTTGGGTGGTATTTCCAGGTTCAGACTGAACTTACTCACTCAGTATTGTGTTGGATGGTATTTCCAGGTTCAGACTGAACTTACTCACTCAGTATGTGTTTGGATGGTATTTCCAGTTCAGACTGAACATTACTCACTCAGTGTTGTGTTGGAGGTATTTACAGGTCAGCTGAACATTACTCACTCAGTTGTGTGTGGATGGTATTTCCAGGTTCAGACTGAACATTACTCACTCAGTGTTGTGTTGGATGGTATTTCCAGGTTCAGACTGAACATTATTCACTCATGTTGTGTTGGATGGTATTTCCAGGTTCAGACTGAACATTACTCACTCAGTGTTGTGTTGGATGGTATTTACAGGTCCAGACTGAACATTACTCACTCAGTGTGTGTTGGATGGTATTTACAGGTCCAGACTGAACATTACTCACTCAGTGTTGTGTTGGATGGTATTCCAGGTTCAGACTGAACATTACTCACTCAGTGTTGTGTTGGATGGTATTTCAGGTTCAGACTGAACATTACTCACTCAGTGTTGTGTTGGGTGGTATTTCCAGGTTCAGACTGAACATTACTCACTCAGTGTTGTGTTGGATGGTATTTACAGGTTCAGACTGAACATTACTCTCTCAGTGTTGTGTTGGATGGTATTTCCAGGTTCAGACTGAACATTACTCACTCAGTGTTGTGTTGGATGGTATTTCCAGGTTCAGAACTGAATATTACTCACTCAGTGTTGTTGTGGATGGTATTTCCAGGTTCAGACTGAACATTACTCACTCAGTGTTGTGTTGGATGGTTATTTCCAGGTTCAGACTGAATATCCTCTCTCAGTATTGTGTTGGATGGTATTTCCAGGTTCAGACTGAATATTACTCACTCAGTGTTGTGTTGGATGGTATTTCCAGGTTCAGACTGAATATTACTCCTCAGTATTGTGTTGGATGGTATTTCCAGGTTCAGACTGAACATTACTCACTCAGTGTGTGTTGGATGGTATTTCCAGGTTCAGACTGAATATTACTCACTCAGTGTTGTGTTGGATGGTATTTACAGGTCCAGACTGAACATTACTCACTCAGTGTTGTGTTGGGTGGTATTTCCAGGTTCAGAATGAAAATTACTCACTCAGTGTTGTGTTGGAAGGTATTACAGGTCCAGACTGAACATTACTCACTCAGTGTTGTGTTGGATGGTATTCCAGGTTCAGACAACATTACTCACTCGTGTTTGTGTTGGATGGTATTTCCAGGTTCAGACTGAACATTACTCACTCAGTGTTGTGTTGGATGGTATTTCCAGGTTCAGACTGAACATTACTCACTCAGTGTTGTGTTGGATGGTATTTCCAGGTTCAGACTGAACATTACTCACTCAGTGTTGTGTTGGATGGTATTTCCAGGTTCAGACTGAACATACTCACTCAGTGTTGTGTTGGATGGTATTTCAGGTTCATACTGAACATTACTGACTCAGTGTTGTGTTGGATGGTATTTTCCAGGTTCATACTGAACATTACTCCCTCAGTGTTGTGTTGGATGGTATTTCCAGTTCATACTGAACATTACTCACTCATGTGTTGTGTTGGAAGGTATTACGGTTCAGACTGAACATTACTCACTCAGTTGTTGTGTGGATGGTATTCCAGGTTCAGACTGAACATTACTCACTCATATTGTGTTGGATGGTATTTCCAGGTTCAGACTGAACATTACTCACTCAGTGTTGTGTTGGATGTATTTCCAGTTCAGACTGAACATTACTCTCTCAGTGTTGTGTTGATGGTATTTACAGGTAAGTAACACGTAGCTGTCTGGGTCTCCTGGTGTCAGTGGATAACACAACTTTTGTCCATTCCCAGTTGTTGTCGCGTCTATGTAATTCACCAGCAAACAGACAGCGGACAGAGCCAAGCCGTTGATGCATTTTTCAGCACAACTCTGTCTGTACAGCGCGGTATGATTATCAGTATAGACTATGGCCAATGCCTGGTATGATTATCAGTATAGACTATGGCCAATGCTGGTATGATTATCAGTATAGACTATGGCAATGCTGGTATGATTATCAGTATAGACTATGGCCAATGCTGGTATGATTATCAGTAATAGACTGTGCCAATGCCGGTATGATTATCAGTATAGACTATGCCAATGCTGGTTGATTCAGTATAGACTATGGCCAATGCTGGTATGATTATCAGTATAGATTCTGTGAATCGACTATATTATCAGTATAAGACTATGGCCAATGCTGGTATGATTATCAGTATAGACTGTGGCCAATGCTGGTATGATTATCAGTATAGATTCTGTGCATCGACTATATTATCAGTATAGACTGTGGCAATGCTGGTATGATTATCAGTATAACTATGACCAATGCTGGTATGATTATCAGTATAGACTGTGGCCAATGCTGTATGATTTTCAGTATAAGACTGTAGCCAATGCTGGTATGATTATCAGTATAGACTGTAGCCAATGCTGGTATATTATCAGTATAGACTATGGCCAATGCTGGTATGATTATCAGTATAGACTATGGCCAATGCTGGTATGATTATCAGTATAGATTCTGTGCATCGACTATATCATCACTATAGATTCTGGCAATGCTGGTATGATTATCAGTATAGATTCTGTGCATCGACTATATCATCACTATAGATTCTGGGCAGTGACTGTAGAGCCTGGCAGTGCTAGTGTGGTTTTCAGCACCACTGCTAGTGGACAGCACCCGTGCAGAGTTGAACGTTTGTCTAAGCTGGAAAGAGCCTCTGAATATTTCAGCACCATGGAGAGGAACTTAGTGTGGATTCTCTTGCTGTTGGTCCATTCTAGAAGCCCCTCCTTTTCCCCCGTTGTCTGATCTGTCTGATCTGTCTGATCTGTCTGATCTGTCTGATCTGTCTGATCTGTCTGATCTGTCTGAACTGTCTGATCTGTCTGATGTGTCTGATCTGTCTGATCTGTCTGGATCTGTCTGATTGTCTGATGTGTCTGATGTGTCTGATGTGTTGATCTGTCTGATCTGTCTGATGTGTCTGTGTGTCTGATCTGTCTGATCTCTCTGATCTGTCATGGGTCTTCGTATTTTATTTGACCTTTGTTTGACCAGGCATGTCAATAAAGAAAAATTGTCATTTCCAATGACGCGGACCTCGTGCTCCTCAAATCATTGCTCCTATTTCAGACTATGTTTAGGTGTCTATTTGTCTGTGTGTGCCTGTGTCTATTTGTCTGTGTGTATGCCTGTGTCTATTTGTCTGTGTGTGTCTATTTGTCTGTCTATGTATGTGCCTGTGTCTAATTGTCTGTGTTTGTGCCTGTGTCTATTTGTCTGTGTGTGTCTATTTGTCTGTCTATGTATGTGCCTGTGTCTAATTGTCTGTGTGTGTGCCTGTGCATGTTTGTCTCTGATGAATAGTCTACTATAATTAAGTAATTTGACTTGAAAATAAAGGTTTCGCGCATACAGATTCCTACTCAATAACACCTTTATATACTTTGAAACTGTGTAGTGAATGTGAATGTTAATGTTCTTGTTTGTTTTCTCTTTGCAGACGGTACGCCATGGCTTCCCCTACCAGCCCACCTGCCTGGCATTCGACCCCGTCCAGAAGATCCTGGCCATCGGCTCCAGAACAGGAGGCATACGCATGTATCCTTTTCCTTCGCCCCCGCTCTACTCTTTTTATCCCTCTCTTCATCCCTCCTCTCCTCCCTCCTCTTCATCCCTCCTCTCCGCCGCTGTTGTCATGGCTGTCATATCGCGGAGTCAAACCTGTCTGTTTGCCAGCTTGTTCTCCCAGGAGGCACCTGCGCCTTCTTGCGCCCCCAGGTAGGAGTTTATACTTTCATATATCCGGCATCATCCTGGAGAGAGAGAGAGAGAGAGTGTGTGTCTGTGTTGGTACTGAGAATACCTCTCTTCCTCTCTCTTTCTTTTCCCTCACCCTGTCCCTATCCGTCGGTCTCTTCCTCTGTCTCCCTCTTTCTCGCTGGACCTTCAGCAGATGCTTTGATGAAACGCTGACTGGAGGGAGAGCTCAGATTTCTGTTTGATGGAGAGGAGACCCATGACTGAATGATCATTAGCGTTGAGAGGCTAAACACAAATATCACGGCTCTCATGTGGCCCGTCATTCAGTCCATCTCTCTATTCCATTATTTTTCCCCCTCTCTCTTAAAGTCTCTCTCTTTAAGTCTCTCTTTAAGTCTCTCTCTTTAAGTCTCTCTCTTTAAGTCTCCCTCTTTAAGTCTCTCTCTTTAAGTCTCTCTCTTTAAGTCTCCCTCTTTAAGTCTCCCTCTTTAAGTCTCCCTCTTTAAGTCTCTCTCTTTAAGTCTCTCTCTTTAAGTCTCTCTCTTTAGTCTCTCTTTAAGTCTCTCTCTTTAAGTCTCTTTCTTTAAGTCTCTCTCTTTAAGTCTCTCTTTAAGTCTCTCTTTCTCCCTCCCTATCTTGTTCTCTATCTACTCTTTCTTCTATTTTACAAAAAGAAATTCTCTACCCCTCTGTCTCTCCTTCTCCCTCTCCCTTCTTTATCTACTTGTCATTTGAAAGTGTCCAGGTATAGACTAGGGTATGTATTCTCAAACTGGGGTACGCGCAATGCCGTCGGGGGTACGCCAAATAAAAAATAAAATAAAAAATAAAATAAAATACTATACATGAGGCTTGAGGCTTTTTTCTCACCTGAGTAGCCTCGTTTCACTGCTTGCGTCAGTTACCTGATATGGAATGGACTTCCTTGTAGTCATGGCTCTGTGTAGTACTCTGTGTTTCCCGAAGTCTGTTCTGAACTTGGGGACTGTGAAGAGACCCCTGGTGGTATGTCTTGTTGGGTACGTATGGGTGTCTGAGCTGTGTGCTAATCATTTGAATAAACACCTTGGTATTTTTCAAAATGTCAATGCTTCTCGCAAAGACAAGTAGTGATGCAGTTCACCTCTCCTCTACTTTGAGCCAGGAGAGATTGACATGAACGTCTCTGTGTACATTATAGGGCCGTTCTGCTCTGTTCTGGGTCAAATGTTTGTGGTCCTCGAACATATGACCTGGGCAGTTGTCCAAGTGCAACCAAACTAGAGCCTGTAGGTCTTGTTTGGTCGGTAACCTTGTAAAGGACGCAGAGCAGCGTTTTATTTCGAAAATACCTCTCCTAATCTTAGCTACTGTTGCATCACTGTGTTTTGACCATGACAGTTTACAATCCACCAAGCAGCTTAGTCATCTCACTTTGCTCAATTTCCACATTATTCATTACAAGATTTAGTTGAGGTTTAGGGTTTTTGTGAATGATTTGTTCCAGTACAAAGTTTTTAGTTTTTGAAATATGTAGGACCAGCTTATTACTTSCCACCCGTTCTAAAACTGACTACAGCTCTTTTGATAAGTGTTGCAGTGATTTCACTTGCTGTGGTAGCTGACTTGTATAATGTTGAGTCATCGTCATAGTTACAGTACATTCGGAAAGTATTCCGATCCCTTCCCCCTTTTTTACACATTTTGTTACGTTACCGCCTTGTTCTAAAATTGATTACATTTATATTTTTCCTAATCTCTCTCTCTCTCTCTCTCTCTCTCTCTCTCGTCTCTGTGTTTGGTGTTCTACATTGCATTATCCTGCCGTGCCATACTGATGTGAAACAGAATTGGCTTTTAATAAAGTCAGTAATTAAATCCTGTTCTGTCTGGAGGACAGGCACTCTCATCCAAGCTATCAAAAAACACCCAACCTGCCCACGACGAGCCGCTCGCCCTCACACAACCTACTGGGAAGGAGAGAGAGAGGTGGAGGGAAAAGGGAGAGGAGAGGGGAGGGAGAGTGGAGATACATGAACGGAGGAGGCAAGGAATATGAGATAAGAGGAGGGGGAAGACGAGGGAGGTAAGAGTTTAAGAGGAGATGAGAGGGAAGACGAGGAGTAAGCGGTTTAAGAGGGAGAGGAAGACGAGGGAAGGTAAGCGTTTAAGAGGAGAAGGAGAGGGAGACGACGGGAAGGTAAGGTTAAAGATAGAGGGCTGGCTGACATTGAGGAATAGGAGGAGAAAGAGGAGGAAAGAAAATGTTATGGGGTGTTATGGGGTGAAGAACGAAAGGCAATTTGAGTCTAGTCTGATGATAGGACCACTGCTGGTCTGTATTCAGTCTGATGATAGGACCACTGCTGGTCTGTATTCAGTCTGATGATAGACCACTGCTGGTCTGTATTCAGTCTGAGATAGGACCACTGCTGGTCTGTATTCAGTCTGATGATAGGACCACTGCTGGTCTGTATTCAGTCTGATGATAGGACCACTGCTGGTCTGTATTCAGTCTGATGATAGGACCACTGCTGGGCACACACTAATGGGCACACACACACACACACACACACACACACACACACACACACACACACACACACACACACACACACACCACACACACACAACA
>NW_019944869.1:5313-7603 GCF_002910315.2 Salvelinus sp. IW2-2015 | reverse complement strand
TCTCTCTCTCTCTCTCTCTCTTCTCTCTCTCTCTCGGCTCTCTCTCTTCTTCTCTCTCTCTCCACACACACACACACACACACACACACACACACACACACACCACACACACACACACACAGGCACACCCGTAAATGTTCATGCCCACCAACCCATTAGCAGCCTAATTACATTAGATGATTTTACAGCCCTCTATTCGTGTAATGAGAGTTTTATCAATGACCACTATTACTGTCTTATTGGGATAAGCTGTTGACATGCCCCTTTGATGTCCACCTCATGATTATCCCTGTGTCCATGAACACATATCATATTCATCATTTAAACGGATCAGTAACAGAAATACAGACAGGGACTGTATCCCTGTAACCTCTCACATAATATCGTTTCATACAATATTAACTCCTGCAGAATTATGCATTTCTTGCAGTAAAATAATGGAACTAATTGTTAATTTTGTCTCGAGAACAGGAGTGGAGAAGTATGATTTCTTTCTTTCAGCATCTCTTGAGAAAATGTGAGTGCTTGTGTCATGTGTCATCTTTGACACTGCTATGCAAGCGGACAGTATTTCAACCACATAACATATCGACCACATAGACGAACTGAAGTCTTATCAGGAACGTGTTTCCTTGTTTTTCTCCGATTTTCATTTCCTTTAAAACTGGTCAAACTGATGACATTTGGACAATTTGCAAAGGACCAATTTCTCCATTGTTTTGGAATTGTTTTGGAGTTATTGGGCTTTTTCCCCGGTCCCTAAAGGAAACAGACATATTTAACTTGTGTTCACTAGATTACTAATGCACTCATTCTATCGATTATTCTGGTGAGCACTACTTTACTGTTTTCTGGCGTAACAAGTTATGACAGAAGAGAAGCTGCGTGTACTGTATATAACTTTAATTGACAAACAAATGGCTTACAACATTTTGGAAATTATAATATGGCTTACCAAATGTCGGGAAATTATCAGCAAAAAGTTGTCTAAATTAGGGGAGAAAGTAGCCAGTTGTTTATAGTGTCCAGTACGGAGTGTAAGCAGAATTCATTGTTACGGTGTATTGAACATGCGCAGGTAGCCTACTTTTTTGTGATTTGTTTTACAATCAGAGGAAAACATCATCACACGACACCAATGACATGTGAAACTGAGCCTGCGCAGACTGCGAGAAACAACACTAAACGGGATGAGATGTTGACATGCCACAGTATCCCATCTAAGATCAGCGTATCCCAGGCATCTTATCCGGGTTTATCATTTTTTGGGGGTGTTTTTTGTCATGAGAATTTTCAATTCCAATGATAATAACTATCAATCAATAGCTTTGACCAATCCCCGATTGGTTAATAATAATTAGGCAAAGACTCAGCTTTATGCAAAAGGTTAGTACAGTTTATTCAGAGAACATTCTGAAGTCCATTATACAAACACATCCATTTTATAGCTACGCACATACTTCCACACAAACAGTAGATATCCTACGCACATACATACACACAACCAGTAGGTGAGTTGTATCCTTCTCCATAGTTCTCACCGCTGTGTATACCTACCCAGCCGACAGTTCCAATCCCCCGAGATTAGGGAAACCTTGAGAAGTACTCCCTGTCCTCATCAGTTTCTCAGAGTTCTAGCCAGGTCGGTTCAAACACAGTTTAATTGTTCTTCGGTATTTTCTTCGGACCCCCACATACAAGTTCAAATCCTAAYCTACACCTTGCTCAGACAGTCTGTGTTTTTCCACTATACATATACATTGTTTAATCTAATTCTGACTAAAACTACACACATCATCAGATTATAATTTTATGATTCTAATCAATTTCATACAATTWRATGGTTTCAGAGTGGAATTATTTAATCATTACCTTTCGACACATAAATTATTTGATCAGTTTTGTAAACGGGATATGATGTTTATATGAGTCAACTAAGAAACAGAATACTTGAGATTCCCCAAAAAATAACAGGATATTGGTGGACATGTAAACCATGGTACGCTGAATAATAACAGGATATTGGTGGGCATGTAAACAGACGGGCTACGCTAGCCAGCGTATGCACTGCAGGGTGGGGCTACATTGACCACGTGGCATTCTGTTGGTTAGTGATTCAGAGGTTGTACACACAGTAGAAAGTCATAGATCACCTCATTTAAGTTACGGTTTGTGTATTCGGTTGTTCCTATGGCATTACCATACACAGTCAATGACGGGATGTTTTTCTATTATCATTTCATAGCAGTGGTTCCATCTCCCAGTCCCAGTGTCTGCTTCACTCACTTTG
>NW_019944869.1:0-5288 GCF_002910315.2 Salvelinus sp. IW2-2015 | reverse complement strand
ACAGACCACCGGAGAGCACGAGCAGGCCTCGACAGCGCGTGATCTAGCATAGTCACAAGCATGGAGAGGGCTGGCCAGGTGTGATGGATAGACAAGTGAGAATGGAGTAGCAGGAGATGTGAGAGTAGCAGGGGAGAGGCAGGGAGCAAGAGGAAGCATACTAGCAGTAGAAGTAGATAGAGAATGAGAGCGGGAGGGTGAGAGAGAAGTAACGAGGGAGAGGATGGAGAGAGGAGAGAGAGAGAGGAGTGAAGTACGAGGGAGAGAGAGAACAAAGAAGACTTGGACATAGAGTCCTGGTTACAATGTGGGTCACTGGGCGAGAGGAGGGTAGTGGCAGCTGTGAGCTCTCTGGATCAGCTTCAGAGGGAGACAACGAATTTGTGTTACCTCTGACATATAGCTGTTATCATATATACCGAAGAGATGGCACATTCTGAGTGAGACAAGCTTGAGGAGTGGGCAATCTGCTGGAGCGGTAGAAGACACTATCGAGAGAACAACAGCGGGGAGGTGCGGTCTTACGGAGCGCAGCTGTGAGAGAGGAGACGCATGTTCTGAGTGCATGCAGTCTAGATCATCTGAAACAGCGGTCACGCCCCTACGATCACCAGCCCTCGCGTCAGGAGAGACCTATGCTTACATCCTGATCTCTTTACCCTCATAACCGTCGCGTGCCAGGCTCTGCTATTGGATCTTGGTTCCTAAACCCAGCAGCCATAGAACCCCATAGGGCTGTTATGTGAGCCTGTTTTTAGGGATGATGTTTTTAATGGCTACTTCTGTGACTTTGCGTCGTCCTACATATTCTTGAGGATCGTCTTCGGATATCTTGAAAGAAAGAAACTGAGTTGCAGTCCTGCTGCCTCAGTTGTGTGTTTCCTCTCTCCCTGTCAGTCCCATAGTTGACCTGGTCTCTTTTCTTCTCTCCTGTCCTTAGTTGTACCTGCCCGTCCTCATTCTTCCCCTTGTAACTGGACTAAATTGCTCAAGTCCCATATATGCACCCGGTCCTCTGTTACACTCTCTTCTACTCCTGTCCGGATTATTAGTTGACCTGGTTCCTCTTCTTCTCTCCTGCCTATAGCTTTGACCTGAGATCCAGCGTTCTGTCTCTCGCTGTTTCCTAGTAGTTGACCTTCGGTTCCTCTTCTTCTCTCCTAGTCCTTTAGATTCGCTGCGATTCTTCCTCTCTCTCTTCCTCTCTCTCTTCCTCTCTCTCTTCCTCTCTCTCTTCCTCTCTCTCTTCCTCTCTCTCTTCCTCTCTCTCCCTCAATTCGATTCTATTCAAATCAATTAAAATGGCTTAATTGGCATGGGAAACATACAGTGTGTTAACATTGCCAAAGCAAGTGAAATAGATCATTAACAAAAGTAAAATAAACAATAAAAAATGAACAGTAAACATTACACTCGTAAAATTTCCAAAGGAATAGAGACATTTCAAATATCGTATTAGTATTTCTATATACAGTGTTGCAATTATGTGCAAATAGTTCAAGTACAAAAGGGAAAATGAATAAAGATACATTTGGATTGTATTTACAATGGTGTTTGTTCTTCACTGGTTGCCCTTTTCTTGTGGCAACAGGTCACACATCTTATCGCTGTCACACCCTGACCATAGTAAGCTGTTTTTTCTCTGTGTTGGTTGGGGCGTGATCGTGACTTGGGTGGGTCATCTAGGTGTATTGTATTTCTATGGTGGCCTGATATGGTTCCCAATCAGAGACAGCTGTTTATCGTTGTCTCTGATTGGGGATAATATTTAGGTAGCCATTTACCCCGTTGTTAGTTGTGGGATCTTGACTATYWTTAGTTGCCTGTCTGCACTATTTTGTGTAGCGTCACGTTTCGTTTGTGCTTTATTGTTTTGGTGAGTTTTCAGTTTATTAAAAATATGTTGAACTCTACTCACTCTGCGCCTTGGTCTCACTCATATGACGAACGTGACAATCGCTGTGATGGCACACTGTGACGGCACACTGTGATGGCACACTGTGGTACTTCACCTAATAGATATGGGAGTTTATCAACATTTGATTTGTTTACAAATTCTTTGTGGATCTGTGTAATCTGAGGGAAATATGTGTCTCTAATATGGTCATACAATTGGCAGGAGGTTAGGAAGTGCAGCTCAGTTTACACCTTCATTTGAGAGCCAGGTCTGCCTAGTGCAGATAATTCACGGGTATTGTCCTAATTCTGCTCTGCATGCATTACTTTGTGTTTTACGTTGTTTTACTGCAGAATTCTGCATGCAGAGTCTCAAGTTGTTGTTTGTCCCATTATSTGAATTTTTGGTTGGTGAGTGAACCCCAGACCTCACAACCCTAGAGGGCAATGGGTTCTATAATTGATTTTAGTATTTGTAGCCATATCCTAATTGGGATGTCTAATTTTATATTCCATTTTATTAAATGTTTTATATATTTATTTTTTTCATATAAATTCAGTGGCAAGAAAAATTATGTGAATCATTTTGAGTTACCTGGATTTCTGCATAAATGTGACATAAAATTTGATCTGATCTTCATCTAAGTCACAACAACAGACAAACACAGTGTGCTTAAACTAATAATACACACATTATTGTATTTTTCTTGTCTATATCGAATACATAATTTAAACATTCACGGTGTAGGTTGGAAAAAGTATGTGAACCCCAAGGCTAATGACTTCTCCAAAAACTAATTGGAGTCAGGAGTTAGCTAACCTGGTGTCCAATCAATGAGACGAGATTGGAGATGCTGGTACGAGCTGCCCTGCCCTATAAAAAACACACTATTCACAAGAAGCATTGCCTGATATGAACCATGCCTCGAACAAAAGAGATCTCAGAAGACCTAAGTTTAAGAATTGTTGACTTGCATAAAGCTGGCAAGGGTTACAAAAGTATCTCTAAAAGCCTTGATGTTCATCAAACCACGGTAAGACAAATGATCTATGAATGGAGAAAGTTCATCACTGTTGCTACTCTCCCTAGGAGTGGCCGTCCTGCAAAGATGACTGCAAGAGCACAGCGCAGAATGCACAATGAGGTTAAGAAGAATCCTAGAGTGTCAGCTAAAGACTTACAGAAATCTCTGGAAGATGCTAACATCTCTGTTGACGAGTCTACAATACGTAAAACACTAAACAAGGATGGTGTTTATGGGAGAACACCATGGAAGAAGCCACTGCTGTCCAAAAAAAAACATTGCTGCACATCTGAAGTTCTCAAAAGTGCACCTGGATGTTCCACAGCGCTACTGGCAAAATATTCTGTGGACAAATGAAACTACAGTTGAGTTGTTTGGAAGGAAAACACAACACTATGTGTGTGAAGAAAAAAATGCACAGCACACAAACATCAAAACCTCATCACAACTGTAAAGTATGGTGGAGGGAGAATCATGGTTTGGGACTGCCTCAGGGCCTGGACAGCTTGCTATCATCGACGGAAAAAATGAATTCCCAAGTTTATCAAGACATTTTGCAGGAGAATGTAAGGCTWTCTGTCCGCCAATTGAAGCTCAACAGAAGTTAGGTGATGCAACAGGACATCAACCCATTAGACATAAGTAAATCAACAACAGAATGGCTTGAACAGAAGAAAATACACCTTCTGGAGTGGCCCAGTCAAGAGTCCTGACCTCAACCCGATTGTGATGCTGTTGCATGACCTCAAGAGAGCAGTTCACACCAGACATCCCAAGAATATTGTGGAACTGAAACAGTTTTGTAAAGAGGAATGGTCCAGAATTCCTCCTGGCCGTTGTGCAGGTCTGATCCGCAACTACAGAAAACGTTTGGTTGAGGTTATTACTGCCAAAGGAGGGTCAACCAGTTATTAAATCCAAGGGTTCACATACTTTTCCCACCCTGCACTGTGAATCTTTACACAGTGTGTTCAATAAAGACATGAAAACGTATAATTGTTTGTGTGTTATTAGTTTAAGCAGACTGTGTTTGTGTTTTGTTGTGATGATCAGATCAAATTGTATGACCAATTTTATGCAGAAATCCAGGTATTTCTAAAGGGTTCACATACTTTTTCTTCCAACTTTATATATTTATTACTCCATATACAATCGTATACATACGAACAACAGCTGACGTTCCTTTTAATGTCGTAGAAGGGCTTTCTTGCCTTGTCGCTCAGATCGTTCACAGCCTTGTGGAAGTTACCTTAGCCGCTGATGTTTAGGCCAAAGTATGTATCGTTTTTTTGTGTGCTCTATGGCAACGGTGTCTAGATAGAATTTGTATTCGTAGTCCCTGGCAACCAGACCTTTTTTGCAACAGCACGGCACCCCACACTTGTTGATTTAATAATGACATTTTATTTCTACCAAAACTGCTTTCAATCCGTTTGTATAGCAGACCCTCATGTCAAGTTGAGTCAAAAGCTCTTTTGAAGTCAAGAGAAGATATTGCTTCTGTTTTGCTTTGTTTGTGAATTAGGGTCTGCAGGGTGAACACGTGGTTTGTCATTGTAACGATTCTCCTCTTCTTCTGAGGAGGAGTAGGAAAAGTCGGACCAATGTGCAGCATGGTAAGTGTCCATAATTAGATTTTTTATAAATCAACATGAACACGGAACAAAACAAAAAAACACGAACAAACAACCGAAACAGTTCTGTATGGTGAAACAGACACAGSAAATAACTACCCACAACCCATAGTGAGAAAACCGGCTACCTAAGTATGATTCTCAATCAGAGACAACGATRGACAGCTGCCTCTGATTYAGAACCATACCAGGCCACACACAGAAATACAAACATAGAAAAAACAACATAGAATGCCCACCCCAGCTCACGCTCTGACCAKACACAGAAATAGACAACCTAGACATAAAACATAGAAACATACAAAGCAAACTATGGTCAGAACGTGACAGTCCTGGTAATTTGGTAAAAAGCCAATTTGATATCTGCTCAGTACGTTGTTTTCACTGAGGAAATGTAGGAGTCTGCTGTTAATGTTAATGCAGAGGATTTGCCCACGGTAGTTATTGGGGTCAAGTTTCTCTCCACTTTTGTTTATTGGGGTGAACAGTCTTTGGTTCCATATATTGGGGAAGATGCCAGAGCTGAGGATGATGTTAAACTCTCTCTCTCTCTCTCTCTCTAATTAAATTGAAAGGGCTTGATTGGCATGGGAAAGAAATGTTTACATTGCCAAAGCAAGTGAAATATATAATAAACGAAAGTGAAATAAACAATCAGAAATAAAGTTATTGATGCCACTGCTCTGTTCCATATGTGGAGTGGCTGAATGATGTGGAGAAAGGCAGAGAGAAA
>NW_019944868.1:56383-59007 GCF_002910315.2 Salvelinus sp. IW2-2015 | reverse complement strand
CGCTGAGACTTCTAACGTTAGTAAGTTCAAACTCTTTGTTCCGGAATCCTCTTCGCTATATGTTCTGGTTGAAAGTCACCATGTAGTAACAGAATTAACAAATAATGTTCCATTGGTCGAATTCATGTTGTTGATGAGATATCACTTGAAGACATGACTTTGGTCAGTTCTTTCAGTTTTGCGCAAAGGAGTTATATTGTTCGTGGTTCACTTTACGCTTTTTTAACGCGGCCCCCGCCGCCGGCCCCGGGGGTTGGGGGAGGGATCGGGTGGGCCACGCGGACATCAAAGTTGTAGTCTTCAGAGAGCGGCGGAAAATGTTATGTTATTGGGCTTGGTATCTTTAGGCAAATGAATCCGCTGGACGTCTTTCAGCGAGGCGTTCCTATCGAACAAGGAATACCACAAAAACGTAGGTCGGTATGATCGCGTATCACCATAGCACGCCTTCCCAAATGGCCACCAAGGGCAGGACTACATTTTATTTTTTTGTCATCTCACCACACCCTACATCAATACACCGGTAAAGCCGTGATCGGTGTGTATATCAATCGCGTGCGAAGGCCCAGGCTGCCGCGTTCTCCTAGGCATTTGTATGAAACACAACATCACTCACTGTCGGGGCTAGAATGCCCTGCGGCACGTTGATGAAAACAAGCCGGCAGATTCCCCAGGTGAAATTCCCCCAACTAATTATATCATCTGTAATATACAGCTTGAGTAAAGCGCGAAACATCGGAACACCTTTCCTATTAGTTGTCAGCAACAGCCGATGCCAGCCCCAAGAAGGCAGATGACAAATACGGTGCCTAGATAAGTAAGTTATTTTTCCTGCGAGCCACCTAGCTAGCTAGCTATTTTTAGTTTATCTACTGAAATCCATATTGTGTATTGCTGACTAACATGCTACTGTGTTACAGTGGGGGGAAAATGTCATTTCTGTTTCTGTTTGCTAACTTAGCTWGGTAAGGTTAGCTAAACAACTACCGGTAGCCATATCTATGACTAAAAAGAGAAACGGTGTTACAATCAGAGCTATTTTGTATCTCGATTGTACAACCTCTTCTCCTTTTAAGTCGTAGATATAGCTACAACATTACAACCAGCCTACTAAAGCGATATTTACCAGCACATGACTGGAGTTGGGTAGCTAGTTAGCCTGTTATGCGCTAAGCCTCGCGTTTTGTAACTTGTTAGCAATGTGTAACGTCGGCAACTTACTTTTACTAGCTAGCTGTGTAACATCGGCAACTTAATAATTTTATTAGCTAGCTATGTAACATAATTGTTTATGATTAATCAATTGTTTATGATCAATCGCTCAAAATGATAGGATTCAAAACAGATGTAAATAACAGTATTCTATTTCAAGCTAGCTAGCTAAGTTTACTAGCAAACAGTGAGGAGAAACAATAATACTATTTATTGTTGTAAATATCTTAAACTAAAGCTGGTTTTTACTATTAAAAAATAAATATTTGCCTAACTATGCTTGACAGTATCTACCTCCAGCCATGTTTACCTACCTACCTATGTACATTTTGTATGGTCTGGTCACTATGCAAAAGATGAGGGTTATTTTTAATTAGGCTAGATATTGTAAATGTAATCTGTCTACGCAAGCATGTTCAAATTAGTCAACCCTAATGTTGATGTTATGCTGTCACGGTTAAAACTGTCGTTCAAACTACAATAGTGTGTATATTTTTGATATATATATWTWTTTTTTGTCTTACAGACAATATCGTGATGACTGGGCTTCCTCCTGGAGTGGATTCTAGATACAGAAACAGAATTCCTGCGTGTCATTGTAGCAGAACTGTATTCCGTGAACTGTAAACCCTCTAGTGGGATTAGACATTATGCTGGATTTCAAGGCGATGACTCTTGACGAGCTGAATGGCAGTTTGATCATGAACGACACTCCTCCCCACAGCTTTACAAAGTATTCCCTGAACTTTACACGGATCAAACTGTGTTGTCTTACTGTATGTTTCTTTGGGAATGGACATTTTCCTCATGACCACCGGCTTTCTTAATTACAGATTGTTACATGAGAGATAATGTGATTTAACCAAAGATCGGTGTAGCACAGATCATTTTTCACCAGCCTCGGTGACGCCGTCTTCGTCCTCACCTCCAAGGACACGGGGAATCTCAAGTGTCCCGTGTCCAGTTGAACGGTGGTCAGTTTTAAATGTAGAAAATGCTCCTCCATTTATTAAAATGTTTATTTATTTTTTATGCAGCGTGAGATAATCCAACAGTGTGTGTTTGTGCGCTGTCATCTTGTCTATTTCAAGTCTTCTCTCACCGATGAAAACCTGCCTCTGGCGTCATGACATGCAGCACTTAGAGGTGGACACCCACCTGTCTCCATCTATGGAGATATAAGACTTMAAATTAACAAGATGTCGGTGAAATATCTTTGGGTAAATCACATTGCTACACCAGATAATCTGTAGTTATAGTTTTATGCACTTGTCTCTACACCTGAGAGTCGCTCGGACACACTGAGCTGTACTACACTGGACACAAATGTTTTTACCATATAACATTCTTGTTGAATTTCCCAGTTCTCTTGAGTTAGCATTAAATAGTGTACAATAGTGTACAACCCCCCC
>NW_019944868.1:40046-51150 GCF_002910315.2 Salvelinus sp. IW2-2015 | reverse complement strand
CACAAGGGAGCGGACACACCTTGAGGTTATGGGCAGAAGGATGTGGGATTAAGAAAACAGTAAGCACGAACCTCATTCTTCTATGCAGATTCTGAAAACACAATACAAAGACACCCTGCAAAGGCTGGGAGGGGGGGGGGGGGGTTTCCAGACAGCACTAGGCGGGTGGGGGGGGGGTTCAGAGCATGCGTGCTGTCAGACAGGACTACGGGCTGGTGCCAGGTAGCTTTAGGGAGGGGGGGGGTCAGTGGCGGAGTGCGGGCTGGGGGGTTCCAGACCGGACTACGGGCTGAGGGGGGGGTGTTCCGCAGACAGACTCACGGAGGCTGGGGGTTCGAGAAGATGGCGGTGGGCAGGGGGGGTTTCGCAGCAGGCAACTCACGGGCTTGGGGGGGGGGGGGGGGGTTCCAGACAGGACTACGGGCGTGGGGTCCAGAAGTAAGGTGGGGGGGGTTCCAGGCAGCTACGGGCTGGGGGGGGGGTTCCAGGGACAGTCCAATACGGGGCTGGGGGGGGGGTTCCAGACAGCAAGCTAGCGGGCTGTGGGGGAGGGTTCCAGAGCAGCAGCTACGGGCGGGGGGGTTCAGATCAGGACTACGGGCTGGAGGGGGGGGTTCCACGACTATGCGGGACTGAGGGTCCGCTGGCGGGGGGTTCCAGACAGCAACTACGGGTCTGGGGGGGGGGTTCCAATGCACTACGTCAGCTGTGATGAGCGGTTCGAGCAGTGGCTGGGGAGGGTGTGGTGGGGGGGGGGTTCTGCAGTACAGGCACTACGGGCTGGGGGGGGGTGGGTTCAGACAGGCACTACGGGCTGGGGAGGGGGGTTCAGACAGCAGCTACGGGCTGGGGGGGGGGTTTTCCAGACAGCCTACTAGGGCTGGGGGGGGGGGGGTTCGCAGACAGCACTACGGCTGGTGGGGGGGGGGGGGGTTCACAGGACTACGGGGCTGGTGGGGGGTTCCAGACAGGACTACGGCTGGGGGGGGGGTGCCAGACAGTAACTACGGCTGGGGGGGGGTTCCAGACAGGAACTAGCGGGCTGGGGGGGGGGGTTCCGACAGGACTACGGGCTGGGGGGTGGGGTGCAGACAGGCATACGGGCGGGTGGGGGGGGTTTGCCAGACAGGTTCATCTACCGGGCTGGGGGGGGGTGTTGGGCCAGACAGACTAGGGACTGGGGCTGGGGGGGGGGTTCCAGCAGGCAACTACGGGCTGGGGGGGGGGTTGCCAGACAGTACTAGCGGGCTGGGGGGAGGTGTCCATCTCCAGACGGCACTACGGTGGTGGGGAGGTTGAGAGGGTGGGGTTCAGAAGTCACACGCCGGGGGAGGGTGTCGGTACGGGCTGGGGGGGGGGGGGTTCCAGACAGGCACTACGGGCTGGGGGTTAGGGGGGGGGTTCAGAGTACTACGGCTGGGAGGGGCATAACGGGCTGGGGGGGGGGGGGTTTCCAGACAGCTAATACGGGCTGGGGGGGGGGGTGGGGGGGGGGTTTTCCAGAGGCAGTACTACGGGCTGGGGGGGGGGGGGAGGAGGGTTCGCAGACAGTACAGCTACGGGCTGGGGGGGGGGGTTTCCAAGCAGTCACTAGCGGGCTGGGGGGGGGGGAGGGTTTCCAGACGCATACGTGGCTGGGGGTGGGGGGGGGGGTTCCAGCTGCACGACACGGGGATGGGCGGGGGGGGGGGTTCCAGAAAGTACCTCACGGGCTGGGGGGGGGGGGGGGGTGGGGCGGGGGGGGTGTCCAGAAAAAAGTACTTGCTTCTGTACCCAAAAATGCTACCGTTTTGGGGGTATTTTTCATCAGG
This sequence comes from Salvelinus sp. IW2-2015, assembly GCF_002910315.2. Lineage (NCBI taxonomy): Eukaryota > Metazoa > Chordata > Actinopteri > Salmoniformes > Salmonidae > Salvelinus > Salvelinus sp. IW2-2015. The sequence continues at coordinate 49,339 of NW_019944868.1, read as the reverse complement.
GCCTGTGGAAGGACTCCAGGTAACCTGAGTTTTACAAAGAGAAGAGTGGTCGACTAAATCGATGACATGGTCTGGAAGGTACTCTGTGGTCCTTCGGGCTACCTCTAACCACCTGTAACCCCATAACACCAAACCATWCAAACACTACCCAATTCATGTTTATGCCATGCTTACTGGAAATTGAGCTATCTTGGTTGTCAACTTACCTTCACCTTGTGCAGAGCTAGGGGGTATGTTGGTGGAATCAGATTCTGTACCACCTGCAACAAAATACACAATTTACCCACCCCACTAATTGCATTGATTTCTATTAGACTGGCTAGCTAACCATACCTAACATGGACATTTTCAATATTGTCTGCTTGCTGCTAGCTAACTAGCGTCACTATATTGGCAGTTAAGATTGCTATCCAGCTAAAAACCAACTAACCAACCATGTACCGTTTATGCACATTCATCATTGGTAATGTTACAAACACACAGTGAGTTAGCTAGTTAGTGAGCTATATTGACAATTTTTTTTATTTTTAGTAACGGAGTGTTTTTCCAGACAAGGGTGGGAGAGATTGCTAGCAGATTTGAGCTACACCTATTTGCTAACATTAGCTAGCTTATGTTAGCTAGCTTATGTTAGCTAGCTTATGTTAGCTAGCTTATGTTACCTATCTTACGTTAGCTAGCTTATGTTAGCTAGCTTATGTTAGCTAGCTTACGTTAGCTAGCTTACGTTAGCTAGCTTACTTTAGCTGAAGTCAATCAGATATAGAATGAACAAATGTTTACTCAGCTAAAGTTAGTTACCAGTCTAGCAGTGACTATCATGTGATGAAACGTGTTGATTTGACACGGTGTATACCAAAAAGATAGCTATAGGATTCAGCTGATGGCTTTCCGATTTCAATACAGGATCTAACATAGCTAGCTAACTTAGGTAGTCATTGTATTTGTCATATGCGCCGAATACAAAGGTGTAGGTAGACTTACTGTGAAATGCTTCTTACAAGCCCTTAACCAACAATGCAGATTTAGAAAAATACCTAAAAATAAATAAAAGTAACAATAGCAGTAAAATAACAATAGCGACGCTATATACAGTGGTACCGGTACAGAGTAAATGTGCGGGGGAACCGTTAGTTGAGATAATATATACATGTTGGTAGAGTATTAAAGTTACCTTTGATAGATAAACAGAGTAGCAGCAGGGGAAAGGGGGGGGGGGGGGGCAATGCAAGTAGTCTGGTTAGCCATTTGATTGTTCAGTAGTCTTATGGCTTGCGGGTAGAAGCCTCTTGGACCTAGACTTGGCGCTCCGGTACGCTTACCGTGCGGAGCAGAGAGAACGGTCTATTACTAGGGTGGCTTGAGTCTTTTAACATTTTTAGGACCTTCCTCTGACACCTCCTGGTATAGGAGTGCCTGGATGTCAGGAAGCTTGCCCAGTGATGTACTGGGCCGTTCGCACTACCTCTGTAGGCGCCTTGTGGCGGAGGCAAGCAGTTGTCTTACCAGACTGTGATGTAACCAGTCGGGATGCTCTCGATGGTGCAGCTGTAGAACCTTTTGAGGATCTGAGACCATGCCAAATCTTTTTAGTTTCCTGGGGGAATAGGCTTTGTCGTGCCCTCATCGTGACTGTTTTGGTGTGTTTGGACATTCTAGTTTGTTGGTGATGTAGACACCAAGGAAGTTAAAGCTCTCAACCTGCTCCACTACAGCCCTTCAATGAGAATGGGGATGCTCGGTCCTCCTTTTCCTGTAGTCCACAATCATCTCCTTTTGTCTTGATCACGTTGAGGGAGAGGTTGTTGTCCTTGCACCACACGACCAGGTCTCTGACCACCTCCCTATATGCTGCCTCGTCGTCGTTTGGTGATCAGGCCTACCACTGTTGTCATCGGAAACTTAATGATGGTGTTGGAGTCGTGCCTGGCCGTGCATCATGAGTGAACAGGAGGGGACTGAGCACCACCCCTGAGGGCACCCGTGTTGAGATCAGTGTGTTGTTACCTACTCTTACCACCTGGGGGCGGCCTGTCAGGAAGTCCAGGATCCAGTTGCAGAGGAGGGGTTTAGTCCCAGGGTCCTTAGCTTAGTGATGAGCTTTGAGGGCACTATGGTGTTGAACGCTAAGCTGTAGTCAATGAAAAGCATTCTCACATAGGTGTTCCTTTTGTCCAGGTGGAAAGGGTAGTGTGGATGCAATGGAGATGCATCATCTGTGGATCTGTTGTGGCGGTATGCAAATTGGAGTGGGTCTAGGGTTTCAGGGATGATGGTGTTGATGTGAGCCATGACCAGCCTTTGTAAGTCTTTCATGGCTACAGACGTGAGTGTTATGGGCCGGTAGTCATTTAGGCAGGTTCTTAGTGTTCTTGAGCACAGGGACTATAGTGTCTGCTTGAAACATGTAGGTATTACAGACTCAGTCAGGGAGAGGTTGAAAATGTCAGTGAAGATACTTGCAGTTGGTCAGCGCATGCTTTGAGTACACGTCCTGGTAATCCGTCTGGCCCTGCGGCTTGTGAATGTTTCAAGGTCTTACTCACATCGGTATGACTGCCGGACTTTTGTATTTACTATGAGCAGAGAAAGTACAGCAGGAAGTTTAAACTTCCTGATTCTACCTGTCAAGTGTGTTAGAGCTAGAACTAACTATAATGTTTGGAAATAATATATAATATACATATAATATACATACAATATTAATATACAGTACCAGTCAAAAGTTTGGACACACCTACTCATTCAAGGGTTTRTKTTTATTTMTACTATTTTCTACATTGTGMAATAATAGTGAAGGCATCAAAACTATGAAATAACACATATGGAATCATGTAGTAACCAAAAAAGTGTTAAACAAATTCAAGTATATTTTATATTTGAGATRCTTCAAAGTAGCCACCCTTTGCCGTGATGACAGCTTTGCACACTTGGAATTCTCTCAACCAGCTTCATGAGGAATGCTTGTCGAACAGTCTTGAAGGAGTAACTTTGTCTTTTACCAAATAGTGCTATCTTCTGTATACCACCCCTACCTTCTCACAACACAACTGATCAGCTCAAACACATTAAAAAGGGYAAAAATACCACACATTTACTTTTAACAAGGCACACCTGTTAATTGAAATGCATTCCAAGTGACAACCTCATGAAGCTGGTTGASAGAKTGCCAAGAGTGTMRAAAGCTATCATCAAAGCAAAGGGTGGCTACTTTAAAGAATGTAAAATATGTGCCACTCGGCAGCCCAAAACCTGCCATGGCAGAACCAGGGTGAAATTCCCCTTTAACTCTCTATATATACATGAGGTTGTCACTTGGAATATATATATATATATATATAGTATGATATAATTAGTTAAACTATAGAACTATAGAATTTTAATTGTATACATTTTTTACGTCTCCAATAAGTCGCTAGTTGTCATCCAATGGAATGTGACAGTAACAACAGTGAGCCTGCCTGTATTAATCTTCGGGTCGGATTATCCCGCCAGATTTTGTGGGGCGCGCGCACAATGAGTGACTTGTTTTCCATCATTGAGGAGGCGGTGTGCTAGCTAGCTAGCTGAGCCCATGGCGAAACTTGACCAATGGCTAGCGGAAATAGCTAGCTTGCAGCCGCAAAAAGGCAAACGACCTAACCCAGCAGCAACTACTACTCCATCTAAGCCAGGGGTGTCAAACTCATTCCGCGGAGGGCTGGGAGTCTGCGGGTTTTGGGTTTTTCCCTTCCAAGACCTAGACAACCAGGTGAGAGTGTTCCTTACTAATTACTGACRTTAATTAATCAATCAGGCACTAGGATTTTTTTTGATTTTATTTAACCTTTTATTTAACCAGGTAGGCTAGTTGAGAACAAGTTCTCATTTACAACTGRGACCTGGCCAAGATAAAGCAAAACAGTTCGACACATACAACAACACAGACTTACACATGGAATAAACAAACATACAATCAATAATACAGTCGAAAAATCTATATACAGCATGTGCAAATGAGGTAAGATAAGGGAGGTAAAGCAATAAATAGGCCATGGTGGCGAAGTAATTACAATATAGCAGTTAAACACTGGAATTGTAGGGTGTGCAGAAGATGAATGTGCAAGTAGAGATACTGGGGTGCAAAGGAGCAAGAAATACATAAATACTGTATGGGGACGAGGTAGATTGGATGGGCTATTTACAGATGAGCTATGTACAGGTGCAGTGATCTGTGAGCTGCTCTGACAGCTGGTGCTTAAAGCTAGTGAGGGAGGTAAGAGTCTCCAGCTTCAGAGATTTTTGCAGTTAGTTCTAGTCATTGGCAGCAGAGAACTGGAAGGAAAGGCGGCCAAATTTTGTGTTGGCTTTGGGGATGACCAGTGAGATATACCTGCTGGAGCGCGTGCTACGGGTGGGTGCTGCTATGGTGACCAGTGAGCTGAGATAAGGCGGAGCTTTACCTAGCAGAGACTTGTAGATGACCTGGAGCSAGTGGGTTTGGCGACGAGTATGAAGCGAGGGCCATTCAACGAGAGCATACAGGTCGCAGTGGTGGGTAGTATATGGGGCTTTGGTGACAAAACGGATGGCACTGTGATAGACTGCATCCAATTTGTTGAGTGGAGTGTTTGAGGCTATTTTGTAAATGACATCGCCGAAGTCGAGGATCAGTAGGATGGTCAGTTTTACTAGGTTATGTTTGGCAGCATGAGTGAAGGATGTTTAGGTATTTGTAGATGTCCACATATTCTAATTCAGAACCGTCCAGAGTAGTGATGCTGGACGGGCGGGCAGGTGCGGGCAGCGATCGGTTGAATAGCATGCATTTAGGTTTACTTGCATTTAAGAGCAGTTGGAGGCCACGGAAGGAGAGTTGTATGGCATTGAAGCTCGTCTGGATGTTAGTTAACACAGTGTCCAAAGAGGGGCCAGAAGTATACAGAATGGTGTCGTCTGCGTAGAGGTGGATCAGAGAATCACCGGCAGCAAGAGCAACATCGTCGACGTATACAGAGAAGAGAGTCGGCCCGAGAATTGAACCCTGTGGTACCCCCATAGAGACTGCCAGAGGTCCCGGACGGAGGGAAAACCCCGGTGACACTCGGCCCTCCGTGGAATGAGTTTGACGCGTGATCTAAGCCAAAGAAACGGATACATTTGGAGAGTAGACAGGCAAAAAAAGGGAAAGCGATAGAGCGCAAGATGAAAGAACCTCGGATTTCACACAGTGGAGAGAACTAATGCAGTTGAAGGGATTCAAAACCCACCCAGAATTTGATTTATATTTTTTCGACTGAAAAGGTAAGACATGGTTAGCTAGATAATAAGTGAAATGTTGCTTTTTAGTTATAAAAATGTATGGCGATAATTTGGATTTCTTGTTTTGATTTCTTTCGAGACAGCTGTCCAATAGTTAACATTAGCTAGTAGCTTGTTAGCAGACTGCGACATCGGTTTGTTTCATTTTGGAATGTAAATTGTGGCTGCACTAGTTTAGTCGTAATTTAAGTGTATAACGTTACTTAACTTTCTTTACGTGTCTGGTCTGAAACAATGCTGATATTGGTTAGCTAAGCTAGCTGCTTCAGTTCACACAAGTGTACTGGCACAGAATAGCCACAAAGCTCAGAGACGTAAGACGAGACATGGCGCGACAGTTTGTTTGATCTGAACAGTCTAGTTTTATAACGTTTGTTTTTGGCAGGAGTATTACAGATTCAACATGTCAAGACTTGACGAGACTGATCCATTTGTTAGCCATTCAAAGAACAGTGGGCTAACATTGTCTTCAGCTAAGCAGCTAGCTATTTTGCTGTACATTTTCCTGTACATAGCTAGCTATTTTGCTGTACATAGCTAGCTATTTTGCTGTACATAGCTAGCTATTTTGCTGTACATAGCTAGCCTGGCTTGCTGACATTTCTGACAAGTTAAAAACTGTACTCTGTTTCTGCTTTTTCATGACACACATTTTCTACAAGTGGCAACTTTTGTTTCAAATTTTCATCTCGCAATTGTAAAGCGGCACTGTAGAAAACGATCTCAACTGCACATCTTGTGTTTTTGAACTGAACTAACTCATCTTTAGTCAGCTATTGTACAACACAATTCTAAAACTAGTTTAGAATTATCTCTGATCTAGCTCAGGGATGGTCAACTCGTCATCGGGGGGTTTTCGTTGGTGACACTTGCCCCAGCTGTCATGACTCCAATAATTATGGTCTTATGTTTAAGAATGGAATTGGTTTAATCAGGTGTGATTTAGTTAATTCTATAGACTCACCAGATTATTGTTCTCTTTCAGCTGAAAGGAGACTCTACAATAACCAAGTCTCGAAGGTGAAGTGTCTACGCATTTGAAAACGTCAAAGGACTATACCCAACATCCCAGAACTTCGGAGAGAAGTGTTGTGAAGACTGGGATCTCAATTGGGGGTCTACTAAGGAGAAGGATCATGTGATCAGATCACGCTTTCCCCTGTCGTCGTCAGATTTGGTCGTTCCCAGGAAGTGTGTGTGTGAGAACCTACACAGTACTCTGAATTGTTGTTGAAAGAGATCACCAACCAATCATATATAAGGGATGTTTGTGTGGGCAACAATAAACTTGTGTGAGAAACAATACTTATGTAGTCATCATTATTGTACATTTGAAATGGTTCTAGAATGATTCACTCAACTGGTCTTTTTTCCTGGATGTCTCTGGTCTTGGAAGGTTTACACTTCAAACGAGCAGACCTACAGGCGTGTAGTTATCCAGTAGGAGATGTATGGGACTACCGTGGTATAAATACAGTACAAAACAAGTCACTCCGATTTTTACACAGAGCAGGTCATAGTTTTATTAGGGAGACAAATAAGAATACAAGGTGGTCTCTGTAAACTTCCTCAAAATAAGGGAAAAGGGAAAATTCTGAAGTGATGTCACCCAGACCAAGGAAAAATGTACACAAAAAAAAACTACTTTTCAAAGATGTCACCAAATTGAGTATTTTTCCTAATTGGGATCCAAAATGAAGAATTAATATACAGTGAAGTCGTAGAAAGTGTTAGCCTTTTTAAATAAATGGAATATTGCAGTGGTGAAATGGAGCAGTTGTGTTATGTAAGGTGCAGGAGTCTCCCTGCAATTCATGCAGGTGCACCAGCGAGGTGGTCCAGAGACCGTGGGATAGCCCTCTGGTACTCCATGATGTCAAACATCACTCCAGATAGACAGGAAGTGGTCAGTTCCAGTATCTCTCTCATTCTCTCTCTCCTCTCTCTCCTTCTCTCTTTCTCTCCTCTCTCTCCCTCCTTCTCTCTCTCCTTTCTTCAAAGGACAGCGCTTGTAATTTAGCCTGTAACGATGATAAGAAAAACAACATGAAATTACAGAATGCATCTAAATGTTGTGTGATTATACTGTTGCTAAATGGGTAAACAGTACCACAGGTGAAATACCTTTTTACTAACCTTCTCAGCCAGCCTCTCTCCTTGCAGTCGGGCAGCCCTGTCATGTTCTAATGCTTTCTGCAGCCCTGCCTGTGCCCCTTGGGCGGTCTGCGGCTTTTAAAAACTGGAATCCTACAGATAAACATGTACACAACACTTATTAGGATTGTAATGCTCACTACATGGTCTTTCATGTATAACCAATAAGGATTTACACCTCCACGATCCATACACAACACCTTCGTGGCCATAGAGTTGGTGAGTCAAGGGGCCATCCCAGTAGTGTTAGTAGCTCGCTGGTATAGGAGCCAGAGGAGGACCAAAGGACTTGCCAAAGCCACGGTGATTTTCCATGAATGCAGAGCTATGATAGTCAAAATGTAACTTAAATTTTAAAAAAAATGTATGGAAGTGTGATAACTAATGTACTAAATATCGTCATATTACTATCTTGTATCTGTGAAATTCACAGTAGCTACTATCATCTTTGACGTTCCTGGCGTTAGCTGCCATTCTGTCTGACAACGTGAATATTGTAACATGTACAGTTGAAGTCGGAAGTTTACATACACCTTAGCCAAATACATTTAAATTAAATTTTTCACAATTCCTGACATTTAATCCCAGTAAAAATTCCCTGTCTTAGGTCAGTTAGGATCACTACTTTATTTAAGAATGTGAAATGTCAGAATAATAGTAGAGAGAATGATTTATTTCAGCTTTTATTTCTTTCATCACATTCCCAGTGGGTCAGAAGTTTACATACACTCAATTAGTATTTGGTAGCATTGCCTTTACATTCTTTAACTTGGGTCAAACATTTCAGGTAGCCTTCTACAAGCTTCCCACAATAAGTTGGGTGAATTTTGGCCCATTCCTCCTGACAGAGCTGTTGTAACGGAGTCAGGTTGTAGGCCTCCTTACTTGCACACGCTTTTTCAGTTCTGCCCACAAATGTCTACATAGAATTGAGGTCAGGGCTTTGTGATGGCCACTCCAATACCTTGACTTTGTTGTCCTTAAGCCATTTTGCCAACTTTGGAAGTATGTTTGGGGTCATTGTCCATTTGGAAGACCCATTTGCGACCAAGCTTTAACTTCTCTGACTGATGTCTTGAGATGTTGCTTCAATTGTCCACATAATTATTCTTCCTCATGATACCATCTATTTTGTGAAGTGCACCAGTCCCCCCTGCAGCAAAGCACCCCCACAACATGATGCTGCCACCTCTGTGCTTAACGGTTGGGATGGTGTTCTTCGGCTTGTAGCCTCCCCTTTTTTCCTCCAAACATAACGATGGTCATTATGGCCAAACAGTTCTATTTTTGTTTCATCAGACCAGAGGACATTTCTCCACAAGTACAATCTTTGTCCCATGTGCAGTTGCAAACGTAGTCTGGCTTTTTTAATGGCGGTTGAGCAGTGGCTTCTTCCTTGCTGAGCGCCTTTCAGGTTATGTCGATATAGGACTCGTTTTACTGTGGATAGAGATACTTTTGTACCTGTTTCCTCCAGCATCTTCACAAGGTCCTTTGCTGTTTGTTCTGGGATTGATTTGCACTTTTCACACCGAAGTACGTTCATCTCTAGGAGATAAACGCGTCTCCTTCCTGAGCGGTTTAACGGCTGCGTGGTCCCATGGTGTTTTTTGCTTACTATTGTTGTACAGATGAACATGGTACCTTCAGGCGTTGGAAGGTCTTGGCTGATTTTTTAGATTTTTCCATGATGTCAAGTAAAGAGACACTGAGTTTGAAGGTAGGCCTTGAATATCATCCCAGGTACACCTCCAATTGACTCAAATGATGTCAATTAGCCTATCAGAAGCTTCTAAAGCCATGACATAATTTCTGGAATTTTCCAAGCTTTTTAAAGG
>NW_019944868.1:23513-36401 GCF_002910315.2 Salvelinus sp. IW2-2015 | reverse complement strand
AGTTTATGGTGCTATTGTGTCAAATCTCCCTCATGTTTCTAGTTTAGTGGTGCTATGCTGTCAAATCCTCCCTCATGTTTCTAGTTTAGTGGTGCTATGTGTCAAATCCTCCCTCATGTTAGTTTCTAGTTTAGTGGTGCTATGCTGTCAAATCCTCCCTCGTGTTTCTAGTTTAGTGGTGCTATGCTGTCAAATCCTCCCTCGTGTTTCTAGTTTCACCAGCTGTTTTCAGTAACTGATATGTTAATTAAGTTGTCATATTTGGGCTCCCGAGTGGCGCAGTGGTCTATGGCACTGCATCTCAGTGCTAGAGGCGTCATTACAGACCCTGGTTCGATTCCAAGCTGTATCACAACCGGCCGTGATTGGGAGTCCCATAGGGCGGCGCACCATTGGCCCAGCGTCGTTAGGGTTTGGCCGGGGTAGGCCGTCATTGTAAATAAGAATTTGCTCTTAACTGGCTTGCCTAGTTAAGTAAAGGTTAAATAAAAATCAATATAAAATATTGGCAGGTTTGCTAACAACAAACTATTTAGCTAGCTTCTAGCCTAGTTTCTGATGTGCAATGTGATCTCTTTGAAGTGTTGTGTGTCCTGACGAGAAGGCAAACATTCCTAGCTGTGCCAGCCAGGCAAAATCAAGCATCAGCTAATTGTTATGGATGTATCCAAATTAATGCCAGGAGAAAACTACCTAAGCAACTGCAAATACAGCTACTTTGCTGTTATTCTGGGCCTCGCTGCAGAGGGTCGTAGCTGTGTGTTAGCTATAGCTAGTTAGCTATCAAGGGATAAGAACGTTGTCAGTCGAGCATTACAACGAACGACTGTTGCGTCCATAAATATTGAACTAATCTAACGACTGGGTATGATTTTATAATTAGTTAACTAATACATATCCTACTGTATATACTAGAATTAACTCTATATACAGTATTATCTAATTACTTAGCGCCCCAAATMMATTATCCCTTTTATACCATGGGTATAATTGAACGCATTTGCAGGTAGAACTGTTTTCAACGTCCACTGAAGTAGCTAGCAAGTTTACTAGATAGCCGTTGCCTTGGTAACCGAACKGACTTGCTAGTTTAGCTCACCAAACCATTAGTCTTCGCTTGCTATTATGAAAWTCAAATTCAACAATGCAATACAGGTTCATGTTTTCAATTCTGCTTTTGCTTTCAAAAGCAGCTCAAACATAAGAGCATGTTATAATTTATTAGCCGTTGAACTCTACCGTGCTGATATACCGTGTGTTACAGGGAAATAATGCACGCTATAGAATTCCCTTCAAGACAATCAGAAACTAGTATTTATTAAATAATGCCATGCTATAAGACACTACCAATTTTCTTCTAAAGGGTTTACAATTACGTTAGTTACTGTAAGATTTTGGGTGTTCATCAATGCATGCTTTTTTTATTTTTTTATTTTTTTACATTTAGTTACCATTTATCAAGGTACAAAATGCCTCTCTCTCTCTCTACTCCTCATCTTCCTCTCTCTCTACTCATCTTCCTCTCTCTCTACTCCTCATCTTCCTGCCTCTCTCTCTACTCATCTTCCTCTCTCTCTCTACTCCTCATCTTCCTCCCTCTCTCTCTCCCTCAATCAGAAAAGCTTCAGCAGCCAAGTCCCACACCAGCACCACCAAGTCAACCGCAACCAAAATGTCTTCTACAGCCGCAACTAAACCGCAAACTGACGGTCCCAAGACCACACCCAGAGGGACGGGGGCTAATACCAAGGCTCAGCCAACCACGGCTAAGGGGGCTACCCCCCTCCTTCCACTGAAAAGTACCCTCATTCCTAAACGGGTAAGTTTTGACTTTTTACGCGAACGCACTAGTCACGCCAGTGGTTGTTAAGGTCAGCTCTAGTGTTATTTTGGGGGAATTGTGTTTTTATCACCCATGGRGACACTAAGGACGTGGAGCGTGCAGGTCAGAGTAAACTATGAAAAGTCCCAGCCACCTCGTCAAAGCATGTCCACCGTAGCCGTGGCCCAGTGAGTCACTGTGGCTGGGTCGTGGTGGTGGGAACACTGGTCTGAGGCTTTTAGGTCAAACAATGCACCATCTTGTTTTTGTCTTGGACCCTAAGTAAAGTTGTATTTTATTTGTCTATGGCATTTAGAATTTGAAGAAGTTTATTGTGCACGCAATGTGGAAAATGTGTCTTTGGCCTCACCACATTAAAACAGCCATTTTTAAACAATGCATGAATCATATTAAAGGTGAAGCTCAGTAATTTAAAACAATGCATGAATCATATTAAAGGTGAAGCTCAGTAATTTAAAACAATGTCGAGAATCATATTAAAGGTGAAGCTCAAGTATATTTAAAACAATGCATGAATCATATTAAAGGTGAAGCTCAGTAATTTAAAACAATGCATGAATCATATTAAAGGTGAAGCTCAGTAATTTAAAACATAAGCATGAGATCATATTAAAGGGTGAAGCTCAGTAAATTTAAAAATGCAGTGAATCATAAATAGTGAAGGTAGTAATTTAAAAACAATGCATGAATCATATTAAAGAGTGAAGCTCAGTAATTTTAAAACAATGCATATGATTATCATATTAAAGGTGAAGCTCAGTAATTTAAAACAATGCATGAATCATATTAAGGTGAAGCTAGTAATTTAAAACAATGCATGAATCATATTAAAGGTGAAGCTCAGTAATTTAAAACAATGCATGAATCATATTAAAGGTGAAGCTCAGTAATTTAAAACAATGCATGATCATATTAAAGGTGAAGCTCAGTAATTTAAAACAATGCATGAATCATATTAAAGGTGAAGCTCAGTAATTTAAGAACAATTGTATGTAATTTCATATGTAAAGGTATTTGAAGTCTCATGTAATTTAAAACTATTGCATGAATCATATTAAAGGTGAAGCTCAGTAATTTAAAAACTGCATGAATCCTATTAAAGTGAAGCTCAGTAATTTAAAACTATGTGGATGGTTCCTCACACGAAAGTAGTCTATGGGTCAGTTCTTTAAACAGCCACTATCAACTTCACCTTTTACTGTTAACATAACATCTCTCCCCCTCCCTCTCTTTTTCTCCCTTTCTCTCCCCCTCCCTCTCTTTCTCACTCGCTTTCTCTCTCTCTCTCTCTCTTTCTCACTCGCTTTCTCTCCCCCTCCCTCTCTCTCTTTCACTCCCTTTCTCTCCCCCTCTCTCATTCTCTTTGTGTGTGTGTGTGTGTAGCCTGGCTGTGGAAATAATACGTTTGTGAAGATCGAAGGTTTACCAGAGACTGGCTATACAGAGGAAGATGTTCTGGCTCTGGTGAAGCCTTACGGATATAGACCTGGACTCTACAACTGTTTCATTCTGCCTGCACAGAGATGGGTAGGTTGGCTGTGTGTTTCATACTGCCTCACCAGAGATGGTAGGTTGGCTGTCTTTCTGTCTTGTTTCATACTGGCCTCACCAAGAGATGGGTAGGTTGGCTGGTTGTGTTTCATACTGCCTCAGCCAGAGATGTGTAGGTTGGCTGTGTGTTTCAATACTGCTCACCAGAGATGGGTAGGTTGGCTGTGTGGTTTCCAGTACTGCCTCACCAGAGATGGGTAGGTTGGCTGTGCTGTTTCATACTGCCTCACCCCAGAGAGGGTAGGTTGGCTGTGTGTTTCATACTGCCTCACCAGAGAGTGGGTAGGTGTGGCTGTGTGTCGTTACTGCCTCACCAGAGATGGGAAGGTTGGCTTGTGTGTTTCATACTGCCTCACCAGAAGATGGGTAGGTTGGCTGTGTGTCTGTAGGTTTGTTTGCAGGGTTTTATCTAAATCAAAAAGGGGCTTAGGTGGTGGGCGGCGTCGTGTTGCTGTTTAAAGCTAATTTCATGCTATGCATTTGCGATGGCTAAACCTGCTGTGTTCTTTTGCTCAAACAATATTGCTTTCACATAGGATTTTTGCTCACAAAAAAATAGATAAATAGCCAAATTTTTTAATGACCCTTTACAAACGGGCCCATCTTTTCCACCTTCTTGACTGCGAATGCATTTTATACCTCGCGTGACGAGTGGCGTGTGATGTGTGTCTATTTTAATAAACTATTTGTTTCTGGGTACATGTACTAGTTCCAGAAAATAATATATATTTACAAAATGACCAAGTAGGTGACCTGGAAGGCAAGATGAATCAAAGTGACATATTCATGTAAGAAAACGGTCTGATATCAACTTCCTGGTTCAGACCTCTAGGAGACACAAATGGTGAATCCAAAACAATTCATCAACAGCCTGGTCGACTATGTGTGAAGGAGATGTGTCGCGCTGCATGAGGCAAACGGTGGGTCACACCAGATACTGACTGGTTTTCTGATCCACTCCCTCTATCTTTTTCTAGAAATAATTTTTATTTTAAGGTATTCTTATCACCAACGGATGCATATCTGTATTCCCAGATGTGAAATCATAGATTAGGGCCTAATTTTATTCATTTTGATTTACTGATTTCCTTATGTACTGTAAGCTCAGTAAAATCTTAGACATTTGTTTAATGTCTTTTCTATATACTTTATCTGATTTGAGTAGTTTTACAAAGAAAAACGTTATACACTGCTCAAAAAAATAAAGGGAACACTAAACAACACAATGTAACTCCATGTCAATCACACTTCTGTGAAATCAAACGTCCACTTAGGAAGCAACACTGATTGACAATAAATTTCACATGCTGTTGTGCAAATGGAATAGACAAAAGGTGAGAAATTATAGGCAATTAGTAAGACACCCCCAAAAAAGGAATGGTTCTGCAGGTGGTGACCAACAGACCACTTCTCAGTTCTTTTGCTTCCTGTCTGATGTTTTGGTCACTTGTGAATGCTGGCGGTGCTTTCACTCTAGTGGTAGCATGAGACGGAGTCTACAACCCACACAAGTTGGCTCAGGTAGTGCAGTTCATCCAGGATGGCACATCAATGCGAGCTGTGGCAAAAAAGGTTTGCTGTGTCTGTCAGCGTAGTGTCCAGAGCATGGAGGCGCTACCAGGAGACAGGCCAGTACATCAGGAGACGTGGAGGAGGCCGTAGGAGGGCAACAACCCAGCAGAGACCGCTACCTCCGCCTTTGTGCAAGGAGGTGCATCTGCCAGAGCCCTGCAAAATGACCTCCGCAGGCCAACAAATGTGCATTGTGCGCCTCAGCAATATGGGTCTCACAAGGGGTCGAGGATCTCATCTCGGTACCTAATGGCAGTCAGGCTACCTCTGGCGAGCACATGGAGGGCTGTGCGGCCCCACAAAAAATGCCACCCCACACCATGACTGACCACCGCCAAACCGGTCATGCTGGAGGATGTTGCAGCAGCAGAACGTTCTCCACGGCGTCTCCAGACTCTGTCACGTCTGTCACATGTGCTCATGTGCTCAGTGTGAACCTGCTTTCATCTGTGAAGAGCACAGGCGCCACGTGGCGAATTTGCCAATCTTGTGTTTTCTGGCAAATGCCAAACGTCCTGCACGTGTTGGGCTGTAAGCAACAACCCCCACCTGTGGACGTCGGGCCTCATACCACCCTCATGGAGTCTGTTTCTGAACCGTTTGGAGCAGACCATGCACATTTGTGGCCTGCTGGAGGTCATTTTGCAGGGCCTGGCAGTGCACCTCCTTGCACAAAGGCGGAGGTAGCGGTCCTGCTGCTGGGTTGTTGCCCTCCTACGGCCTCCTCCACGTCTCCTGATGTACTGGCCTGTCTCCTGGTAGCGCCTCCATGCTCTGGACACTACGCTGACAGACACAGCAAACCTTTTTTTGCCACAGCTCGCATTGATGTGCCATCCTGGATGAACTGCACTACCTGAGCCACTTGTGTGGGTTGTAGACTCTGTCTCATACTACACACTAGAGTGAGAGCACCGCCAGCATTCAAAAGTGACCAAAAACATCAGCCAAGAAGCATAGGAACTGAAAGTGGTCTGTGGTCACCACCTGCAGAAACCATTCCTTTTTTTGGGGTGTCTTGCTAATTGCCTATAATTTCCACCTTTTGTCTATTCCATTTGCACAACAGCATGTGAAATTTATTGTCAATCAGTGTTGCTTCCTAAGTGGACAGTTTGATTTCACAGAAGTGTGATTGACTTGGAGTTACATTGTGTTGTTTAAGTGTTCCCTTTATTTTTTTGTGAGCAGTGTATTTAAAAACATTTTTTAAATATTTTTACTCTGTTTGGAGGCGACCGGATAAAAAAAAAGCTTAGGCGGCACATCCTAGTATTTCAATGGAATAAATTATTTAAAAATATATTTATTTTATTTTTGGGGGGGGCGGGGGGGGGTCTCTCGCTGTGACATGTTTTCTATGGAAAAATGCTAACTGTTCACCTTCTCGTAATAAGTGTCTTTTAACTACGTCAATCTCAAACACTGAAACTTTGTGGATTCTTTAACGTTGGCTCTGTTGTTGATGCAATACTATTACCATTGGGTGGTGGTTGTCTTGGTAACGAGTGTGTTTCTCCAACAGGCCATCATCCGTATGGACGGAGGACAGAAGAGCTTTGTTATGGTGACTAACTACACACAGTCTCCTCCTAAACTACTAGACTGTCCCCTCTCCTTCACGCTGATCTGCCCTGATACAGGCCTCGTTCAGGTAACTCCACACACACACACACACACACACACACACACACACACACACACACACACACAGTCCAGTCATCGTTGGTGTTCTTTTCTATTGCAGGAGGATGTGTACAGAACGCTGAAGGGCCTCACCACTTTGGTAAGTTAACACGTTTAACTAGGGGTCACTTCAGAAGGTTAGTGCCTCGTGTTGAGGTAGTAGTGACTGTAGTAGGGCTGGAAATAGTGAGTTGATAGATATTAATGAACCCTTTGTAACCTGTTAATGAACCTTTATAACCTGTTAGTGAACCCTTTGTAACCTGTTAGTGAACCCTTTGTAACCTGTTAGTGAACCCTTTGTAACCTGTTAGTGAACCCTTTGTAAACTGTTAGTGACCCTTTATACCTGTTAATGAACCTTTTAACCTGTTAATGAACCCTTTATAACCTGTTAGTGAACCCTTTTAACCTGTTATGAACCCTTTATACCCTGTTAATGAACCCTTTTAACCTGTTAGTAACCCTTTATACCTGTTAATGAACCTTTGTAACCTGTTAGTGAACCCTTTGTAAACCTGTTAGTGACCCTTTGTAACCTGTTAGTGAACCTTTGTAACCTGTTAGTGAACCTTTATAACCTGTTTAATGAACCCTTTATAACCTGTTAATGAACCCTTTATAACCTGTTAGGAACCTTTATAACCTGTTATGAACCCTTTATAACCTGTTAATGAACCCTTTATAACCTGTTTAGTGAACCCTTTATAACCTGTTAATGAACCCTTTATAACTGTTAAGAACTTTTAACGCGCTCTGCTTCTCAACAGGACACGACATTGAAGGAACGCCTTCTGATCGGTCAGTAACGTCCCCGCGGGGACTACGGCAACCCGAGAGGTTCATGACCTCGTCAAACGCTTCGGATCCTACCTCGATTCGCTATCTCTGATCACAGGGTAACACACCACAGACAGACATGTTAAGACCAGGCACCACAATCTAATAGGGTTATATTTGTTGCCTTTAATCATATCGCAATTCACTTTTACCTATTTGAATGTAGACACACGTCACGTTTTGTTTTATAACAATTTTTGGGAAATATTGTATTAAACAGGCAAATGAGGCCGTGTCCTAAATATGTTCATATTTTCATTTGCCTCAAATACATTCTCCGGGACACTGGAAGAAGTCAGGTTAAATATTTTGGTTTTATTTAGTTAGACGCTCCAGGACCAGACTTGTATAGAGCAGATTAACACGCTCCGGGACCAGACTTGTATAGAGCAGATTAACACGCTCCGGGACCAGACTTGTATAGAGCAGATTAACACGCTCCGGGACCAGACTTGTATAGAGCAGATTAACACGCTCCGGGACCAGACTTGTATAGAGCAGATTAACACGCTCCGGACCAGCTTATACAGCAGATTAAGACGCTCTATACAAGTCTTCTGGGGAAAATGTCTAAGGATAACCACGGAGAGGTTGTTGTATGCAGCTGCTTCTGAACCTGAGAAAAATGACTTGGCGTTTGGAAAGAGTCTGACTTTCAGGAAATGGCAGTTAAAAGGAAGTACACTGAATTTAGACTACCAATCGCCAAAAGCCTATTTAGACCTAATCATCATCTTTTTAAAGATACACTCAGCATATGATGCAGAAAGTAAATCGCATAGTCTGTCAATTTCCGCAACTAAGAGCGTCGATGCGCGATGCTAAACTTCTCCTTTGTTTTGGTCCCGTTGCTACCACGTTGTAAAAGCGTGAATCAAACCATTTCACATGCGTAGGTCCTGTGTTAGACCAAAAAGTCTTGCATCTCGAATTATCTTTATCTGTGGTGCTGCTCGTGGCAACTTCATTTCGCTGAGTTGTAGCTTTTAAAATAAGTTACTACGTATCGTCCCGTTTCTAACGCTTTTAAATGATGCACGATTCAATGTAGTGAGCTTTGAAATGGATGTATGGCCCTTTTTTTGAAGTGACAAATCTTCCTGACATGTTGATCGTTAGTATAATAAACTAAAGAAAGATGAATTTACATCAAGTTTTGAAAAGGTTTTGTTTATTGAAAAGTGCTAATATTAAAGTCGTAATCCGCAGTAGGACACGGGGACACTGTTTATTTATTTGTATTTTTTTTTTTGACGAAGCGGATGAGGAGCATCGCGCAACGTGGTCAGTTTTTTGTTGTAGCGGTATTGCAGTACATTCAGCTGTAACTTTGTTGTTGTGATATCGCTGTTAGACGTGGTGGTTTCACAATTTTAAGGATTCCAGCTGTGAACAACCAAAATAACACTGGTCAGTCTATTCAGCTAAGCTTGGTAAGTCAACCATAGTTATTGCATGTAAAACCTTCTTAACTAAAGCAGCTATCAGGGAAATCAGTAAGAAAAGACGTGTTAGTGCCAGGAGGACAAGTAGCAGTCAGGTGTTTTTTAGGTCTTGAAGGAGGACAAGTACACAGTCAGGTGTTTTTAGGTCTTGAAGAGGACAAGTACAGCAGTCAGGTGTTTTTAGGTCTTGAAGAAGGACAAGTCAGCAGTCAGGTGTTTTTAGGTCTTGAAGAAGGACAAGTACAGCAGTCAGGTGTTTTTAGGTCTTGAAGGAGGACAAGTACAGCAGTCAGGTGTTTTTAGGTCTTGAAGAAGGAAAGTACAGCAGTCAGGTGTTTTTAGGTCTTGAAGGAGGACAAGTACAGCAGTCAGGTGTTTTTAGGTCTTGAAGGAGGACAAGTAAAGCAGTCAGGTGTTTTTAGGTCTTGAAGAAGGACAAGTACAGCAGTCAGGTGTTTTTAGGTCCTGAAGAGGACAAGTCGCAGTCAGGTGTTTTTAGGTCTGAAGGAGGACAAGTACAGCAGTCAGGTTGTTTTTAGGTCCTGAAGGAGGACAAGTACAGCAGTCAGGTGTTTTTAGGTCCTGAAGGAGCAAGTACAGCAGTCAGGTGTTTTTAGGTCCTGAAGGAGGACAAGTACAGCAGTCAGGTGTTTTTAGGTCTTGAAGAAGGACAAGGACAACAGTCAGGTGTTTTTAGGCCTGAGAGGACAAGTACAGCAGTCCAGGTGTTTTTAGGTCCTGAAGGAGGACAGTACAGCAGTCAGGTGTTTTTAGGTCTTCAAGGAGGACAAGTACAGCAGTCAGGTGTTTTTAGGTCTCAAGGAGGACAAGTACAGCATCAGGTGTTTTTAGGTCTTCAGAGGACAAGTACAGCAGTCAGGTGTTTTTAGGTCTTGAAGAAGGACAAGTACAACACATCTCATCCTTATCCCTCTCTTGTCCTTCTCTCTCACTTAGATTATTTTGAGATGGAGTCGTCTCGATAGCGATGAGTATGTCTTCATTTCCCAGAAGTTTCCCCGTGTAGTTCAGAACAAGCCTCTGAAGTTCAACATGCTGGTCAAGGTTAAACACCCGCCTCAGCCGCAGCCCCCAGCCAAGAAGACACCTGTCACTGGGTAAATGTCTACCTCAACCTTTCATTACTTGTCTGTCTGTATATCTATACATTACTGTGGGCCATAAAAACCTATTTTATATATGGCTCTTTCTATAGTGTGACAGCAATTTTAAAATGGCCAATATTTTAAATTATAAATAGAAGCTCAAACCAAGAAGTCAAATCTATTGAAGCGACATAACAGGACTGTTGACTGAAAAGTTCAGATTACTTAAATTTATTTTTGCAGGACGGAACTCATTAGAATAATACCTAGCATGCTTTGCAACGGTACATTTTTTACATTTGGGTCTTACTAAAATAAAAAGGGAAGGTGTGACATCAGGATCCACATTTCCAAATGGTTTCATATACATTTTTAAATGTCATTTTTCTTGCAGCTTCACATGTAATAAAAGTCTAGATGTCAGACGCATGACAAAAAACATTTACTTGTCATTCAAAAATGGAGGCCAGGTAGCCAGGTCTGTTTGTGCTTTAGTCAACAGTTCAATCATTTATAGCCAATGGAAAAGATCAACAGCATTTCAATAGTTTTTTTAAATAGTTTATATAATGATACAGCAATATTGTGGCTACAGTCATAGAGCTTCCGATTGGTGCAAAAAGTTAGGAGATATCTATCAATGTAGGATGCAGTTAAACGTTAAAGGAGAAGGGCAGGCTACAACGACCAAGAGCCATCAGGTAGATTCTGAACGGAGTTGTTTGTAACTGTGTAGGACGAGAAAAGAAAATGAAGCAGACTCATTTAGCCTAGCTAGCTAGCTTTAACTATACCGAACAAAACTATAAACACAACATGCAGCCTCAATTAGCCTAGCTAGCTAGCTTTAACTATACTGAACAAAACTATAAACACAACATGCAGCCTCAATTAGCCTAGCTAGCTAGCTTTAACTATACTGAACAAACTATAAACACAACATGCAGCCTCAATTAGCCTAGCTAGCTAGCTTTAACTATACCGAACAAAACTATAACACAACATGCAGCCTCAATTAGCCAAGCTAGCTAGCTTAAACTATACCGAACAAAACTATAAACACAACATGCAGCCTCAATTAGCCTAGCTAGCTAGCTTTAACTATACGAACAAAACTATAAACCACAACATGCAGCTCAATTAGCCTAGGCTAGCTAGCTTTAACTATACTGAACAAAAACTATAAACACAACATGCAGCCTCAATTAGCTAAGCTAGCTTTAATTAGCGTCTCCCGATTTGATGCAGTCGAGACAGGTTCTGCGTAATCATTATTGGATGATCAATAACCTATCTATGGCAGCTGTTAGTCTACTTATAGCGGGAGCCTGCTTGGATGGTTGATGTTTCTCATCTCTCCCCGCTGTTCCCTGTCGCTCACTTCACACTCAGTACGCCTACACACACAGCACGGCCCCTGCTAGAGGGTCCTCCTCTCTCTACCTCCTCTCTCTACTCCTCTCACCACAGCACGGCCCCTGCTAGAGGGTCTCCTCACTCTCCATCCTCTCTCTCTACACACAGCACGGCCCCCTGCTAGAGGGTCTCCTCTCTACCTCCTCTCACACACAGCACGGCCCCCCTGCTAGAGGGTCTCCTCTCACCTCTCTCACCTCCTCTCACCACACACGCATGCCCCCTGCTAGAGGGTCTCCTCTCTCTACCTCCTCTCTCACACAGCACGGCCCCCCTGCTAGAGGGTCTCCTCTCTACCTCGTTCTCACACAGCAAGGCCCCCTGCTAGAGGGTCTCCTCTCTACCTCCTCTCTCTACCTCCTCTCACACACAGCACGGCCCCTGCTAGAGGGTCTCCTCTCTCTACTCTCCTCTCTCACACAGCACGGCCCCCTGCTAGAGGGTCTCCTCTCTACTCTCTCCTCCTCCTCTCACCACAGCACGGCCCCTGCTAGAGGGTCTCCTCTCTCTACCTCCTCTCACACAGCACGCGCCCCCTGCTAGAGGTCTCCTCTCTCTACCTCCTCTCACACAGCACGGCCCCCTGCTAGAGGGTCTCCTCTCTCTACCTCCTCTCTCACACAGCACGGCCCCCTGCTAGAGGGTCTCCTCTCTCTACTCCTCTCTCCACAAGCACGGCCCCTGCTAGAGGGTCTCCTCTCTCTAACCTCCTCTCTCACACAGCACGGCCCCCTGCTAGAGGGTCTCCTCTCTCTACCTCTCCTCACACAGCACGGCCCTGCTAGAGGGTCTCCTCTCTCTACCTCTCTCACACACGCACGGCCCCTGCTAGAGGGTCTCCTCTCTCTACCTCCTCTCTCACACAGCACGGCCCCTGCTAGAGGGTCTCTCTCTCTACCTCCTCTCACCAGCAGGCCCCTGCAGAGGGTCTCCTCTCTCTACCGCCTCTCTCTACCTCCTCTCTCACACAGCACGGCCCCCTGCTAGAGGGTCTCCTCTCTCTACCTCCTCTCTCTACCTCCTCTCTACACAGCACGGCCCCCTGCTAGAGGGTCTCCTCTCTCTACCTCCTCTCTCACACAGCACGGCCCCCTGCTAGAGGGTCTCCTCTCTACCTCGTTCTCACACAAGCACGGCCCCCTGCTAGAGGGTCTCCTCTCTCTACCTCCTCTCTCTACCCCTCCTCTCTCTACCTCTCTCACACACAGCACGGCCCCCTGCTAGAGGGTCTGCCTGCTCTCTACCTCCTCTCTCACACAGCACGGCCCCCTGCTAGAGGGTCCTCCTCTCTACCTCCTCTCTCTACCTCTCTCACACACAGCAACGGCCCCCTGCTAGAGGGTCTCCTCTCTCTACCTCCTCTCACACACACGCACGGCCCTGCACTCCTCCAGAGGGTCTCCTCTCTCTACCTCCTTCTGCTCACACA
>NW_019944868.1:5434-23488 GCF_002910315.2 Salvelinus sp. IW2-2015 | reverse complement strand
TAAAATGCTAACTGTTCACCTTCTCAGTAATAAGTGTCTTTTAACTACGTCAATCTCAAACACTGAAACCTTTGTGGATTCTTTAACGTTGGCTCTGTTTGATGCATACTGTACCATTGGGTGGTGGTTGTCTTGGTAACGAGTGTGTTTCTCCCAACAGGCCATCATCCGTATGGACGGAGGACAGAAGAGCTTTGTTATGGTGACTAACTACACACAGTCTCCTCCTAAACTACTAGACTGTCCCCTCTCCTTCACGCTGATCTGCCCTGATACAGGCCTCGTTCAGGTAATCACACAACACACACACACACACACACACACACACACAACACACACACACACACACACACACACACACAACACACACACACATACACACACACACACACACACACAACACACACAGTCCAGTCATCGTTGGTGTTCTTTCTATTGCAGGAGGATGTGTACAGAACGCTGAAGGGCTCACCACTTTGGTAAGTTAACACGTTTAACTAGGGAGGTCACTTCAGAAGGTTAGTGCCTCGTGTTGAGGTAGTAGTGACTGTAGTAGGGCTGGAAATAGTGAGTTGATAGATATTAATGAACCCTTTGTACCCTGTTAGTGAACCCTTTATAACCTGTTTAGTGAACCCTTTTTGTTAACCTGTTTTAGTGAACCCTTTGTAACCTGTTAGTGGAACCCTTTGTAACCTGTTAGTGAACCCTTTGTAACCTGTTAGTGAACCCTTTGTAACCTGTTAGTGAACCTTGTAACACTGTTAGTGAACCCTTGTGTAACCTGTTAGTGAACCCTTTTGTAAACCTGTTAGTGAACCCTTTATAACCTGTTAATGAACCCTTTAATAACCTGTTAATGAACCCTTTATAACCTGTTAATGAACCCTTTATAACCGTGTTTAATGAAACCTTTTAACCTGTTAATGAACCCTTTGTAACGCGTCTGCTTCTCAACAGGACACGACATTGAAGGAACGCCTTCTGATCGTCAGTAACGTCCCGCGGGGACTACGGCAACCCGAGAGGTTCATGACCTCGTCAAACGCTTCGGATCCTACCTCGATTCGCTATCTCTGATCAACAGGGTACACACACACAGACAGACATGTTAAGACCAGGCACCACAATCTAATAGGGTTATATTTGTTGCCTTTAATCATATCGCAATTCACTTTTACCTATTTGAATGTAGACACACGTCACTTTTTGTTTATAACAATTTTTGGGAAATATTGTATTAAACAGGCAAATGAGGCCGTGTCCTAAATATGTTCATATTTTCATTTGCTCAATCATTCTTCCAGACACTGGAGAAGTCAGGCTAAAATATTTTGCTTTTAATTTAGTGTAGAAGCGCTCCGGGACCAGATTTGTATAGAGCAGATTAACACGCTCCTGGACCAGACGTTGTACACAGGCAGATTAATTCCGCTCTATACAAGTCTTCTGGAGAAAATGTCTAAGGATAATCACGGAGAGGTTGTTGTATGCAGCTGCTTCTGAACCTGAGAAAAATGACTTGGCGTTTGGAAAGAGTCTGACTTTCAGGAAATGGCAGTTAAAAAGGAAGTACACTGAATTTAGACTACCAATCGCCAAAAGCCTATTTAGACCTAATCATCATCTCTTTTAAAGATACACTCAGCAATATGATGCAGAAAGTAAATCGCATAGTCTGTCAATTTCCGCAACTAAGAGCGTCGATGCGCGATGCTAAACTTCTCCTTTGTTTTGGTCCCGTTGCTACCACGTTGTAAAAGCGTGAATCAAACCATTTCACATGCGTAGGTCCTGTGTTAGACCAAAAAGTCTTGCATCTCGAATTATCTTTATCTGTGGTGCTGCTCGTGGCAACTTCATTTCGCTGAGTTGTAGCTTTTAAAATAAGTTACTACGTATCGTCCCGTTTCTAACGCTTTTAAATGATGCACGATTCAATGTAGTGAGCTTTGAAATGGATGTATGGCCCTTTTTTTGAAAGTGACAAATCTTCCTGACATGTTGATCGTAGTATAATAAACTAAAGAAAGATGAATTTACATCAAGTTTTGAAAAGGTTCTTGTTTATTGAAAAGTGCTAATATTAAAGTCGTAATCCGCAGTAGGGACACGGTGAAAACAGCGGCACTGTCCGCCCCACTGTTCATTTATTTTTCGATTTTGTTTTTGACGAAGCGGAGCTTTGTCAGTGTTGATTCAGCATTGCAGTACGTTCTGCTGTTCTGTCATGCGTGCTATGATGTCAGAGCGGAAACGGTGTTTATTGGCAGTAATATCTTTGTTGTTGTGATATCGCTGTTAGACGTGGTGGTTTCACAATTTTAAGGATTCCAGCTGTGAACAACCAAAATAACACTGTCAGTCTATTCAGCTAAGCTTGGTAAGTCAACCATAGTTTATTAAACTTCTTACTAAAGCAGCTATCAGGGAAATCAGTAAGAAAAGACGTGTTAGTGCCAGGAGGACAAGTAAGCAAGTCAGGTGTTTTTTAGGTCTTGAAGGAGGACAAGTACACAGTCAGGTATTTTTAGGTCTTGAAAGGACAAGTACAGCAGTAGGTGTTTTTAGGTCTTGAAGGACAAAGCAAACAGTCAGGTATTTTTGGTCTTGAAGGAACAAGTACAGCAGTCAGGTATTTTTAGGTCTTGAAGGACAAGTACAGCAGTCAGGTGTTTTTAGGTCTTGAAGGACAAGTACACAGCAGTCAGGTGTTTTTAGGTCTTGAAGAAGGACAAGTACAACA
Organism: Salvelinus sp. IW2-2015; assembly: GCF_002910315.2. Classification (NCBI taxonomy): domain Eukaryota; kingdom Metazoa; phylum Chordata; class Actinopteri; order Salmoniformes; family Salmonidae; genus Salvelinus; species Salvelinus sp. IW2-2015. Next base: position 20,742 of record NW_019944868.1, on the reverse strand, counting down.
GTCAGGTGTTTTTAGGTCTTGAAGGACAAGTACAGCAGTCAGGTGTTTTTAGGTCTTGAGAAGGACAAGTACAACAGTCAGGTGTTTTAGGTCTGAAGAAGGACAAGTACAACAGTCAGGTGTTTTTAGGTCTTGAAGGACAAGTACAGCAGTCAGGTGTTTTAGGTCTTCAAGGACAAGTACAGCAGTCAGGTGTTTTTAGGTCTTGAAAGAAGGACAAGTACAACAACAGTCTCATCCTTATCCTCCCTCTTGTACAGTCTCATCCTTATCCTCCCTCTTGTCCTCTCTCTCACTTAGATTTATTTGAGATGGAGTCGTCCTCGATAGCGATGGCAGTATGTCTTCATTTCCAGAAGTTTCCCCGTGTAGTTCAGAACAAGCCTCTGAAGTTCAACATGCTGGTCAAGGTTAAACACCCGCCTCAGCCGCAGCCCCCAGCCAAGAAGACACCTGTCACTGGTAAATGTCTACCTCAACCTTTCATTACTTGTCTGTCTGTATATCTATACATTACTGTGGGCCATAAACCTATTTTATATATGGCTCTTTCTATAGTGTGACAGCATTTTAAAATGGCCATATTTTAAATTATAATAGAAGCTCAAACCAAGAAGTCAAATCTATTGAAGCGACATAACAGTAATGTTGACTGAAAAGTTCAGATTACTTAAATTTATTTTTGCAGGACGGAACTCATTAGAATAATACCTAGCATGCTTTGCAACGGTACATTTTTACATTTGGGTCTTACTATAAATAAAAGGGCCAAGGTGTGACATCAGGATCCACATTTTCCAAATGGTTTCATATACATTTTTAAATGTCATTTTTCTTGCAGCTTCAATGTAAAAAAGTCTAGATGAGACCATGACAACGTGGTCCCGTGTCCCGTGTGGAACACGGTGGTGGTGTGGGACACGTGGTCCCGTGTGGCTCAGTTGGTAGAGCATGGCGCTTGCAACGCCAGGGTTGTGGGTTCATTCCCCACGGGGGACCAGGATGAATATGTATGAACTTTCCAATTTGTAAGTCGCTCTGGATAAGAGCGTCTGCTAAATGACTTAATGTAAATGTAATGACAAACAACAAAACATTTACTTGTCATTCAAAATGGAGCCAGGTAGCCAGGTCTGTTTGTGCTTTAGTCAACAGTTCAATCATTTATAGCCAATGGAAAAGATCAACAGCATTTCAATAGTTTTTTTAATAGTTTATATAATGATACAGCAATATTGTGGCTACAGTCATAGAGCTTCCGATTGGTGCAAAAGTTAGGAGATATCTAATCAATGTAGGATGCAGTTAAACGTTAAAGGAGAAGGGCAGGCTACAACGACCAAGAGCCATCAGGTAGATTCTGAACGGAGTTGTTTGTAACTGTGTAGGACGAGAAAGAAAATGAAAGCAGACTCATTTAGCCTAGCTAGCTAGCTTTAACTATACCGAACAAAACTATAAACACAACATGCAGCCTCAATTAGCCTAGCTAGCTAGCTTTAACTATACTGAACAAAAAACTATAAACACAACATGCAGCCTCAATTAGCCTAGCTACTAGCTTTAACTATACCGAACAAAACTATAAACACAACATGCAGCCTCAATTAGCCTAGCTAGCTAGCTTAACTATACGAACAAAACTATAAACACAAATTGCAGCCTCAATTAGCCTAGCTAGCTAGCTTTAACTATACCGAACAAAACTATAAACACAACATGCACCTCAATTAGCCGCTAGCTAGCTTTAACTATACTGACAAAAACTATTAACACAACATGCAGCCTCAATTAGCCTAGCTAGAGCTTAATTAGCGTCTCCCGATTGATGCAGCGAGACAGGTTCTGCGTAATCATTATTGGATGATCAATAACCTATCTATGCAGCTGTTAGTCTACTATAGCGGGAGCCTGCTTGGATGGTTGATGTTTCTCATCTCTTCCCCCCTGTTCCCTGTCGCTCACTCACACTTAGTAGCCTACACACACAGCACGGCCCCTTGCTAGAGGGCTTCTTCTCTACCTCCTCTCTACCTCTCTCCCACAACAGCACGGGCCCCCTGCTAGAGGGTCTCTCCTCCTCTCTCTACCTCTCTCTAAACCTCTCTCACACACAGCACGGCCCCCTGCTAGAGGGTCTCCTCTCTCTACCTCCTCTCACACACAGCACGGCCCCCTGCTATAGAGGTCCTCTCTCTACCTCCTCTCACACACACACTGCCCCTTCTCCGTGAGGTCTCCCTCTCTCTACCCCTCTCTCACACAGCACGGCCCCCTGCTAGAGGGTCTCCTCTCTACCCTCTTCTCACACAGCACGGCCCCTGCCTAGAGGGTCTCCTCTCTACCTCCTCTCTGCTTACCTCCTCTCACACACAGCACGGCCCCTGCTAGAGGGTCTCCTCTCTCTACCTCCTCTCTCACACAGCACGGCCCCCTGCTAGAGGGTCTCCTCTCTACCTCCTCTCTCCTCTCTCACACCACAGCACGGCCCCCTGCTAGAGGGTCTCCTCTCTCTACCTCCTCTCACACACAGCACGGCCCCCTGCTAGAGGTCCCTCTCTCTACCCCTCCTCTCACACAGCACGGCCCCTGCTAGAGGGTCTCCTCTCTCTACCTCCTCTCTCACACAGCACGGCCCCCTGCTAGAGGGTCTCCTCTCTCTACCTCCTCTCTCACACAGCACGGCCCCTGCTAGAGGGTCTCTCTCTCTACCTCCTCTCTCACACAGCACGGCCCCCTGCTAGAGGGTCTCCTCTCTCTACCTCCTCTCTCACACACGCACGGCCCCCTGCTAGAGGGTCTCCTCTCTCTACCTCCTCTCAACACAGCACGGCCCCTGCTAGAGGGTCTCCTCTCTCTACCTCCTCTCTCACACAGCACGGCCCCCTGCTAGAGAGGTCTCCTCTCTCTACCTTCCTCTCACACACAGCACGGCCCCCTGCTAGAGGGTCCCTCTCTCTTACCTCCTCTCTCTACCTCCTCTCTCACACAGCACGGCCCCTGCTAGAGGTCTCCTCTCTCTACCTCTCTCTCTACCTCCCTCTAACACAGCACGGCCCCCTGCTAGAGGGTCTCCTCTCTCTACCTCCTCTCTCACACAGCACGGCCCCCTGCTAGAGGGTCTCCCTCTCTACCTCTTCTCACACAGCACGGCCCCTGCTAGAGGGTCTCCCCTCTACCCTTCCTCTCTCTACTCTCCTCTCTCCACACAGCACGGCCCCCTGCTAGAGGGTCTCTCTCTTCTACCTCCTCTCTCACACAGCACGGCCCCCTGCTAGAGGGTCTCCTCTCTACTCTCTCCTACCTCTCTCACACACAGCACGGCCCCCTGCTAGAGGTCTCCTCTCTCTACCTCCTCTCACACACAGCACGGCCCCCTGCTAGAGGGTCTCCTCTCTCTACCTCCTCTCACACACAGCACGGCCCCCTGCTAGAGGGTCTCCTCTCTCTACCTCCTCTTCACACAGCACGCCCCCTGCTAGAGGGTCTCCTCTCTCTACCTCCTCTCTTCACACAGCACGGCCCCCTGCTAGAGGGTCTCTCTCTCTCACCTCCTCTCTCACACAGCACGGCCCCCTGCCTAGAGGGTCTCCTCTCTCTACCTCCTCTCTCACCACAGCACGGCCCCCTGCTAGAGGGTCTCCTCTCTCTACCTCCTCTCTCACACAGCACGGGCCCCTGCTAGAGGGTCTCCTTCTCTCTACCTCTCTCACACAGCACGGCCCCCTGCTAGAGGGTCTCCTCTCTCTACCTCCTCTCTCACACAGCACGGCCCCCTGCTAGAGGTCTCCTCTCTCTACCTCCTCTCACACACAGCACGGCCCCCTGCTAGAGGGTCTCCTCTCTCTACCTCCTCTCACACAGCACGGCCCCCTGCTAGAGGTCTCTCTCTCTACCTCCTCTCTCACACAGCACGGCCCCCTGCTAGAGGGTCTCCTCTCTCTACCTCCCTCTCACACACAGCACGGCCCCCTGCCTAGAGGGTCTCCTCTCTCTACCTCCTCTCTCACACAGCACGGCCCCCTGCTAGAGGTCTCCTCTCTCTACCTCCTCTCTCACACAGCACGGCCCCCTGCTAGAGGTCTCCTCTCTCTACCTCCTCTCTCACACAGCACGGCCCCCTGCTAGAGGGTCTCCTCTCTCTACCTCCTCTCTCACACAGCACGGCCCCCTGCTAGAGGGTCTCCTCTCTCTACCTCCTCTCTCACACAGCACGGCCCCCTGCTAGAGGGTCTCCTCTCTCTACCTCCTCTCTCACACAGCACGGCCCCTGCTAGAGGCTCCTCTCTCTACCTCCTCTCTCACACAGCACGGCCCCCTGCTAGAGGCTCCTCTCTCTACCTCCTCTCACACAGCACGGCCCCCTGCTAGAGGGTCTCCTCTCTCTACCTCCTCTCTCACACAGCACGGCCCCCTGCTAGAGGGTCTCCTCTCTCTACCTCCTCTCTCACACAGCACGGCCCCCTGCTAGAGGTCTCCTCTCCTCCTACCTCTCCTCTCACACAGCACGGCCCCCTGCTAGAGGGTCTCCTCTCTACCTCCTCTCTCACACAGCACGGCCCCTGCTAGAGGGTCTCCTCTCTACCTCCTCTCTCACACAGCACGGCCCCCTGCTAGAGGGTCTCCTCTCTCTACCTCCTCTCTCACACAGCACGGCCCCTGCTAGAGGGTCTCCTCTCTCTACCTCCTCTCTCACACAGCACGGCCCCTGCTAGAGGGTCTCCTCTCTCTACCTCCTCTCTCACACAGCACGGCCCCCCTGCTAGAGGGTCTCTCTCTCTACTCCTCTCTCACACAGCACGGCCCCCTGCTAGAGGGTCTCCTCTCTCTACCTCCTCTCTCACACAGCACGGCCCCCTGCTAGAGGGTCTCGTCCCTCTACCCCTCCCTCGTGCTTTATCAACTCCAGTTCATAAAGTAGCTTAAAAAGGACTGTTCTGGTGTTTCCTTCGCTGGTATTGGATCAGACTGGGTCTGGATCAGATCTATATGGAGGGTGTCTAGTTGTCCTCGGGTCTGTTCGAAAACGGGCCTTTTTAATATGAAATAGAATAAATGATGCCTGTCCTTTTTGGACCCGTGAAGTCCTCTACTAAGCACTGTCCATTTTTCCCTGTTGGATACAACTAGGGCTCAGAGTTTTTCCTGTTCAGGGAACAACTCTCGGCCATTTATGTTGTTACTCCTACATTTAGACTTGGATTTGCGTGTCAACATCACTTACTGTGATTTACGTCTTAATGTTTGTCATTTCAGCACCAAAGCCAAGAAAAAGGCGGTCCAAGGCAACAAACCTAAAGGTGCAGCAACACCTGTTAAACCTGTTCCTGCCGCAATCACTACCGATGACACTACTACTACCGCCACCAGTGCTACGGCCATCTCTGCCACTCAGCCTGTGGTTACCGAACAACCGGGACATGACGTAAGCGCCATCCAGTCCCGTGACGCCATAGCGATAGACTCCGACGCGACCGCAACGGAACCCGGTCCGGTCGTCACGGAGCCCGATGACCCGATGACGACRAACAACGACCAAAGCCGAACCGTTGCTGTCGTGGCTGCAAAACCGGATGGCGAGAATGGAGAAACCGTAGCAACCGCTACCGTTCYCGCTGCTACCGACGACGTTGACGCAAACGATGTCATCAATCCCGTCGACTCTGACGCCGTTGCTGGTTCTGTACCGGCGCGAACACCGGTAACATCAGCCTCTGTCCCCGTAGCTCTCCCAGTGTCTGTTAAAGTTAAAGACAAACGGTTAGACTTCACTCCGGTGACTCAGGACATCCTGAAGGCCCTGGAGGCAGCAGTGCACCAACACCGCATGGAGAAACTAGCTGAGGAACGAAGACGGGACCAGGGAGAGAAGAGCCAGGGCAAGCCTCTATCCGACAAGAAGAGCTCTGTAGCCGGGGAGAAGAGGGAGACCAAGACCCCGGCTGGAGAACTGAACCAGGCCCCAGCTCAACCAGAGAAGAAGACWGGAGAGAAGACGGYGACACCGACACAGACTCAAAACGAGGAGAGAAATAGACCTGCTGTTTCCGACAAGAAGAAAAAGCTACAACCTGCGAAGTCACAGACCGATAAAAAGCCTCCAACCACACCAGCGAAGAAGACCACAACGCAGACAGAAGGAGCAAAGAAACCACCTTCAGGCTCTGGACAACCAGAGAAGAACCAGGGGAAGACCCAAGGCTTTGGAGSAAGAGGCCGGCGCAGGCACCATTCTTCCCCAGAAAAGATAGACTCTTCCAGGCATAGAAGCGAGGAGGAGCAGGGTCCTCCGACGTCGAGACACGGRGACTCCTCTAGCTCTTCTTCTGGCTCCTGCAGAAGCAACAGACAGGACGGCAGTCCCGCCAAGAAGAAGGGGAGGAAAGAGGAGGAYGAGAGGAGCAAGGTAAGAAAGGAGGTAGGGGAGGAGGAGCAGACGGTACGGGAGCCAGGGAGAGAGACGAAGTAAGAGAAGGAGACAGCAGGAGTGATGGTGGATGTATTTTTTCATATTCAGGTTATATCCTTAAGTTCAGCTGTTGTTAAAAGCCTAAATGAGATGTTAACATGATTTCTTTCTGTTTCTGAGATTTACCGTAGTAGATTTAGCCAGTCTTCTAGCAGTGATTTAATGTTTCTGTTTGTCCCACAGAGCCACCGTAGTAGAATCAGCCAGTCCTCTAGCAGTGATTTAATGTTTCTGTTTGTCCCACAGAGCCACCCGTAGGTAGCAACCAGCCAGTCCTCTAGCAGTGATTTAATGTTTCTGTTTGTCCCACAGAGCCACCGTAGTAGAACCAGCCAGTCCTCTAGCAGTGAGTCTAGAGATACGGAGGCAGCAGAGAGAAAGGTGAGCGTCAGATTTATAAAAACACACCATTCAAATAGTAATGTACAGAATCCAAACCATTACAATCTGTTGTAGCAAGATGTTGTGTTTGGTTCTCATTTAGACATTGCTCTCTTACATACATCTGATTCAAAGTACAGCAGTTGTGTTGAACTTCTGGAAAATCGATCGATTGATTAATTCCGTGGATRCATCCTCCTCTCGTACCACAGGGTGTTGGCTACGTGGCGGATGAGTTCACGTCCGACGCCAACCCATTCGACCTGGACCAGTTCAARATGGATGAGTTCGTCACCGTGGACGAGGTGGAAGGGGATGAGGCGGACAACACCAACCCACCAGAGTCATCATCTTCATCACCCAATACCCAAGATGGCGCCTATGAAAGGTCGGAACGATCATCCAAACGCAAGAGGGGTACCCCTGATACCCCAATTTCTACTATGAAGTCTAGCCAGGAGAAAGAGACACCCCCGTCCAAAAGCACTCCCACCCCATCCTCATCTACCTCTACCACCCCTGGACAGAAGACTCCACGACAAGCCGCAACAGCCAAAAAAACGCAGCCGGCAAAACCTCAACCACCTGTCACCTCTGGACGCAAGACCAGGTCATCAGCTGCTGTTGTATCAACGGAAGCCGCAGAAACCCGAGAAATTGTCACCTCTGGACGCAAGACCAGGTCATCAGCTGCAGCTGCTGTTGTAGCAAAGGAAGCCGCAGAAACCCGAGAAACTGTCACTGACGATGACCCCACAGTCGGGATGGAGGCGGAGCCTCTTCCCGTGGAGCTTCTGTCTCAGCCAATGGCTGAGGGTATGTTACCGTCATCCGACCACAAGGTGTCAGTGTTGGACACTGCATTGCCGGCGAACAAGGAAGTAGAAAGTGCTGGGTCAGAGATTGATATGGAGACTACAGCTGAAAAACCTCCAGAGGTAGGCGGGAACGAGGAGAAGGCCCAGGCTAAAAAAAGGGACTCGATTCTGGGTAGCAAGGCTCAGAATGAAGGCTGTCCACTGGAGCCTGGTTTGCCTGATCCGTCTTCCGCAGCCAAGGAGCAAGACCTTCATACAACCCTAGAACTACGAGAGTTTGAGACGGTGTCGGGTCACCAAGTGCCCCAATCACTTGTTGACAAAGTACCCGAAGAAGATGGAGGTTTACAGATACTCAACGAAACTGTGGATGACACAGCCTCTGAATCTACGGGATCCCAGGAGCGCCAAACTACTCTAGAGGAACGCCAAGACGAAGAAGAATCTGCTTTCCACATCCTGGACTCTGTCGAAGACCGAAGAGATTCTCTACCCAGAGAGTTGGAAGGGTTCCATATCCTGGACTCTGTCGATGATCAGGTGGATATGACAGAAGCTCTGGACAACCATACTACTGAATCTAAGGGTACCTCAAAACCACAAAAAGAGGGTTACAAAAAGGGTAAGGGTAATATGACACTTCAAAAGAAGGAGGATGGTAAGAAGATACCCCAAACCCTTGAGAAGGTACAGACCCCTACAGTGGAGTCAGAGAGAGTTGAGGGAGGTACCCACAAAAAGACTAACCTTGTCTCTTTGGATGAGGTGAGTGAGGAAGAAGAGAGTTACCCTGACGACGCTGCCGAAGAGGAAGAGCTGATGAAGAAACAGGAACTGGCGAAGGAGAAACAGCGAGTGAGGGAATGGGAGAAGGCGAGAGGGAAGGAGAGGAGGAGTACAGAGCGGGAGAGGAGCAAAGAGAAGGAGAGGTTCGGTGCGGATATGGAATGGTTGGTGACTCTGGATGAGATTGGAGGTGATGGGGATGAGAGAGGAGAGGAGGGTGAGAGGGATCAGGAGTGCGGAATAAATGAGGCAGACCTTCAAGAATTGGTCACTCTGGATGAGTTCGTTGGCGAGGAAGGAGGGGAGGGTCCTAGCCCGGAGCCACACCCATTTAGCCAGGAGGACGAATCAGGAGACTCCTTCAACACAGAGGTCAGTAAACATCTAGTGCTTTCTTTTTGTCTGCTTGTATCTTGATTTCTCTCACTAACTAACTCTCTCTCACTATCACTATCTCTCTCGCTCTCTCTCGCTCTCTCTCGCTCTCTCTCTCGCGCTCTCTCTCGCGCTCTCTCTCCGCTCTCTCTCGCGCTCTCTCTCGCGCTCTCTCTCGCTCTCTCTCGCGCTCTCTCTCGCTGCTCTCTCGCTCTCTCTCGCTCTCTCTCGCTCTCTCTCGCTCGCGCTCTCTCTCGCGGCTCTCTCTCGCGCTCTCTCTCGCGCTCTCTCTCGCGCTCTCTCTCGCGCTCTCTCTCGCGCTCTCTCGCGCTCTCTCGGCTCTCTCTCGCTCTCCTCTCGCTCTCTCTCGCTCGCGCTCTCTCTCGCCGCTCTCTCTCGCGCTCTCTCTCGCGCCTCATCTCGCGCTCTCTCGCGTGCTCTCTCGCGCTCTCTCTCGCGCTCTCTCTCGCGCTCTCTCTCGCGCTCTCTCTCGCGCTCTCTCTTCGCGCTCTCTCTCGCGCTCTCTCTCGCGCTCTCTCTCGCGCTCTCTTCTCGCGCTCTCTCTCCGCTCTCTTCGCGCTCTCTCTCGCGCTCTCTCGCTCGCTCTCTCTCGCTCTCTCTCGCGCTCTCTCTCTCTCTCTCTCACACTCACTCACTCACCTCTCACTCACTCACTCACTCACTCACTCACTCACTCACTCACTCACTCTCTCGCTCTCTCTCACACACACACACACACACGTCTATTTGTAATTATAATGGATCCCCATTAGCTGCTGCTTTCCTGCGGTCCAGCAAAATGAAGGCAGTTGTACAATTTTAAAAACATTACAGAATTCACAACACAGTGTGTGCCCTCAGGCCCGTACTCCACTACCACATATCTACAGTACTAAATCCAAGTGTGTGTGTGTATAGTGTGTATATTATAACATGTCTGTGTTGCTTCACAGTCCCCGCTGTTCCATAAGGTATATTATTTGTTTAAATCTGATTCTACTGCTTTTCGTCAGTTACTTGAGGTAGAATAGTAGTCATGGCTCTATGTAGTACTGTGCACCTATCATAGTCTGTTCTGGGCTGTGAAGAGACCTCTGGTGGCATGTCTTGTGGGGTATGCATGGGTGTCTGGGTGCTAGTCGTTTAGACAGATAGCTCAGTGCTTTCAACATGTCAATACCTCTCATAAATACAAGTAGTGATCAAATCTATCTCTCCTCCACTTTGAGCCAGGAGAGATGGACATGCATATTATTAATATTAGCTCTCTGTGTACATCCAAGGCCCAGCCGTGCTACTCTGTTCTGAGCCAATTGCACTTTTTCTAAGTCCCTCTTTGTGGCACCTGACCACATGACTGAACAGTAGTCCAGGTGTGACAAAACTAGGGCCTGTAGGACCTGCCTTGTTGATAGTGCTGTTAAGAAGGTAGAAACTAGGGCCTGTAGGACCTGCCTTGTTGACAGTGTTGTTAAGAAGGTAGAGCATTGCTTTATTATGGACAGACTTCTCCCCATCTTAGCTACTGTTGTATCAACATGTTTTGACCATGACAGTTTATAATCCAGGGTTACTCCAAGCAGTTTAGTCACCTCAACTTGCTCAATTTCCACATGACTCATTACAAGATGTAGTTGAGGTTTAGGGTTTAGTGAATGATTTGTCCCAAATACAATGCTTTTAGTTTTTGAAATATTTGGAACTAACTTATTCCTTGCCACCCATTCTGAAACTAAGTGCAACTCTTTGTTGAGTGATGCAGTCATTTAATTCGCTGTAGTAGCTGACGTGTATAGTGTTGAGTCATCCGTATACATAGACACACTGGCTTTACTCAAAGCCAGTGGCATTGTCATTAGTAAAGATTGAAAAATGTATGGGGGCTAGACAGCTGCCCTGGGGAACTCCTGATGAAGACAGCTTGTCTGTCGAAACGTTGGACATAAATATTTTTGCATCTGAGCTCCTAGAGTGTGCGGCTAATTTTTTAAAATAATTCCTGATTCTACCTGGATTATGTTGGAGAYGCTTCCATTAAAGAACACCCTCTGTSTTCTGTTAGACAGGTAACTCTCTATCCACATTATAGCAGGGGGTGTAAAGCCATAACACGTAGGTTTTTCCTGCAGCAGACTGATTATCAGAAGCCGCACTGAAGTCCAGCAAAACAGCCCCTAAAATATTTTTTATTATCAATTTCTCTGTCAATCAGTCATTTGTGTAAGTGCTGTGCTTGTTGAATGTCCTTCCCTATAAGCNTCAGTCATTTGTGTAAGTGCTGTGCTTGTTGAATGTCCTTCCCTATAAGCGTGCTGAAAGTCTGTTGTCAATTGTTTACTGTGAAATAGCATTGTATCTGGTCAAACACAATTATTGCCAGAAGTTTACTAAGGGTTGGTAACAGGCTGATTGGTGGGCTATTTGAGCCAGTAAAGGGGGCTTTACTATTCTTGGGTAGCAGAATGACTTTAGCTTCCCTCCAGGCCTGAGGGCACACGCTCTCTAGTCGGCTTAAATTGAAGATGTGGCAAATAGGAGTGGCAATATCGTCCGCTATTATCCTCAGTAATTTTTCATCCAGATCGTCGGACCCTGGTGGCTTGTCATTGTTGATATCAATCAATCATATGTATTTATAAAGCCCGTTTTACATCAGCTGATATCTCAAAGTGCTGTACAGAAACCCAGCCTAAAACCCCAAACAGCAAGCAATGCAGGTGTAGAAGCACGGTGGCTAGGAAAAACTCCCTAGAAAGGCCAYAACCTAGGAAGAAACCTAGTGAGGAACCAGGCTATGAGGGGTGGCCAGTCCTCTTCTGGCTGTGCRGGGTGGAGATTATAACAGAACGTGGCCAAGATATTCAAATGTTCATAGATGACCAGCATGGTCAAATAATAATAATCACAGTAGTTGTAGACAAAAATAATTTTATCACCTCTTCCACACTCACTTTACGGAATTCAAAAATTACAATTCTTGTCTTTCATAATTTGGTCAGATATACTTGAATGTGTAGTGTCAGCGTTTGTTGCTGGCATGTCATGCCTAAGTCTGCTAATCTTAAAAATCATTAAAGTAGTTGGCAATATCAGTTCTGAAATGAATGAGCCATCTGATTCAATGAATGAAGGAGTTTGCTTATTTTCCCAAAGTTTGTTTACTGTCGTTCTTTATCTCATTTATCTTTGTTTCATAGTGTAGTTTCTTCTTTTTATTCAGTTTAGTCACATGATTTCTCAACTTGCAGTACGTTTTGCCAATCGGTTGTGCAAACAGACTTATTTGCCATTCCTTTTACCTCATACCTCTCAACCAACCCATTTTTCAATTCCTCATCAATCCACAGGGGGTTTAACAGTTTTTACAGTCATTTTCTTAATAGGTGCATGTTTATCATTAACTGGGATGAGCAAGTTCATAAATGTGTCAAGTGCAGCGTCTGGTTGCTCCTCATTACACACCACAGACCAACAAATATTATTTACATCATCAACATAGGAATCACTACAAGATGTATGACCTCTTCTACGTTTTATTAGACCGGTCAACTACATATTTTAATCTCTCTCCTATCAGACGATGGTGACCCTGGATGAGGCTGGAGATGATCATGAGATGGAGGAGGAGCAGCCCAGGAAGTTTCCAGAACCAGCCCAGACCCGGGACACTGACGATACAGGTACAGGTGTCTGTTAAAACAGACCAGACCAGACCCGGGACACTGACGATACAGGTACAGGTGTCTGTTAACAATAGAACCAGCCAGACCCGGGACACTGACGATACAGGTACAGGTGTCTGTTACATACACGAACCAGACAGACCCGGGACACTGACGATACAGGTACAGGTGTCTGTTAAAACAGAACCAGCCAGACCGGGACACTGACGATACAGGTGTCTGTTACAACAGAACCAGCCCAGACCCGGGAACACTGACGATACAGTGTACAGGTGTCTGTTACAACAGAACCAGCCCAGACCCGGGACACTGACGATACAGGTACAGGTGTCTGTTAGATCAGAACCAGACCAGACCCGGACACTGACATACAGGTACAGGTGTCTGTTACAACAGAGGACTGTGTGTCAGATCAGAGGGACTGTGTGTCAGATCAGAGGGACTGTGTGTCAGATCAGAGGGACTGTGTGTCAGATCAAGGGACTGTGTGTCAGATCAGAGGGACTGTGTGTCAGATCAGAGGGACTGTGTGTCAGATCAGAGGGACTGTGTGTCAGATCAGAGGGACTGGTGTGTTCAGATCAGAGGGACTGTGTGTCAGATCAGAGGGACTGTGTGTCAGATCAGAGGACTGTGGTGTCAGATCAGAGGGACTGTGTGTCAGATGCAGAGGGACTGTGTGTCAGATCAGAGGGACTGTGTGTGTCTGTGATGCGCTGGTTGACTCATTACCCGCAGTCCCTGTGGTTATATCTGTGGTGCGGATGGGGTTAGGGTCATTAAATAGTGGGTGGGGTTAGGGACATTAAATAGTGTGTGGGTTAGTATTCAGACCTTTGCTATGATAATCTAAATGAGTTTAGGATCATCCTTGAGATGTTTCTACAACTTGATTGGACTCCACCTGTGGTAAATTCAATTGATTGGACATAATTTGGAAAGGCACACACCTGTCTATATAAGGTCCCACAGTTGTCAGAGCAAGAACCAAGCCATGAGGTCGAAGGAATTGTCCGCAGAGCTCCGAGACAGGATTTGTGTCGAGGCAGAGATCTGGGGAAGATACCAAAAATGTCTGCAGCATTGAAGGCCCCAAGAACACAGTGGCCTCCATCATTCTTAAATGGAAGAAGTTTGGGAATCACCAAGACTCTTCCTAGAACTGGCCGCCCGGCCAAACTGAGCAATCAGGGAGAAGGGCCTTGGTCAGTTAGGTGACCAAACACCACAGGGTCACTCTGACAGAGCTCTAGACTTCCTCTGTGGAGATGGGAGAACCTTCCAGAAGGACAACCATCTCTGCAGCACTCCACCAATCAGGCCTTTATGGTAGAGTGGCCAGATGGAAGCCACTCCTCAGTAAAAGGCACATGACAGCCCGCTTGAAGTTTGCCAAAAGGCACCAAAAGACTCTCAGACCATGGAAACAAAGATTTCTCTGGTCTGATGAAACCAAGATTAAACTCTTTGGCCTGAAAGCCAGGCATCACATCTGGAGGAAACCCTGGCCCATCCTACGGTGAAGCATGGTGGTGGCAGCATCATGCTGTGGGGATGTTTTTCAGCGGCAGGGACTGGGAGACTAGTCAGGATCGAGGGAAAGATGAACGGAGAAAAGTAACAGAAGATCCTTGATGAAAACCTGGCTTCAGAGCGCTCAGGACCTCAGACTGGGGTGAAGGTTCACTTCCAACAGGACAACGACCCTAAGCACACAGCCAAGACAACGCAGGAGTGGCTTCGGGACAGTCTCTGAATGTCCTTGATTGGCCCGCAGCAGAGCCCGGACTTGAACCCTAAAGAAACATCTCTAGAGACCTGAAAATAGCTGTGCAGGCGACACTCGCCCATCCAACCTGGCAGAGCTTGAGAGGATCTGCAGAGAGAATGGAGAAACTCCCAAATACAGGTGTGCCAAGCTTGTAGCGTCAAACCCAAGAAGACTCGAAGCTGTAATCACTTGCCAAAGGTGCTTCAACAAAGTACTGGAGTAATGGGTCTGAATACTTATGTAAATGTTATATTAAATTTATTCATTGCTTTATATTTAATATATTTAATACATTTGCAAAATTTCTAGGAAAATGTTTTTGCTTTGTCATTATGGGTATTGTGATGTCATTATGGGGTATTGTGATGTCATTATGGGTATTGTGATGTCATTATGGGGGTATTGTGATGTCATTATGGGGTATGTGATGTCATTATGGTATTGTTGTGTAGATGGATGAAGGAAAACACAATTTAATACATTTTAGAATAAGGCCCTAAAGTTACAAAATGTGAATAAAGTTGAGGGGTCTGACACTGTTATTTAAGTTTATTATAATTAACTTATGATTCTAAGTTAAACCATTTCTCTCCAAACCTCTCGCTATCTCCTCTCTCTCTCTCTCTCCTCTCCTCCTCGCTCTCTCCTCTCTCCTCTCTCCTCTCCTCCTCGCTCTCTCCTCCTCTCTCTCTCCTCTCTCTCTCCTCTCCTCCTCGCTCTCTCCTCCTCTCTCTCTCTCCTCTTCTCTCGCTCTCTCCTCTCTCTCTCCAGGCCAGGACTTTGTGGTTTCTAAGGCAGGGTTCTCTTCTGTAAGCTGTGTTCTCTGTTCTACAGGAGTGAAGAACAACCAAGAGACCCACTGCAGCAGTCTACAACACTATCAGAACACGCAGGTATAAACACATTATACTAGTCAATCAGTTAGTTAGTGAGTTAGGGCTGTAGTTAGCTAGTTTAGTTAGCGAGTTAGCTTGCTAGTTAGATAGGGTTATTCAACTAGGGGTCTGTGGAGGTACTGCAGGATA
>NW_019944868.1:0-5409 GCF_002910315.2 Salvelinus sp. IW2-2015 | reverse complement strand
TAAAACGATTTGGCGTAATCTAACTTATGAATACATCCCCAAACTAATAATAATAAAACTGCATTTTCCTCATGGCCTCAGATCCTCCACCACTGAAGACTGGTAGTTCCTCGAGGCCTCGGAGACTTCTCCCACCACTGACAGACTGGTAGTTCCTCGGAGGCCCCATGATCCTCCACACTGAAGACTGGCTAGTTTCCTCGGGCCCATGATCCTCCACCACTTGAAGACTGGTAGTCTTCCTCGAGGCCCCATTGATCCTCCACCACTGAAGGACTTGGTAGTTTCCTCGAGCTCCATGATCTGCCATCACTGAAGACGGTAGTTTCCTCGAGGACCCCATGATCTCCACCACTTGAAGACTGGTAAGTTTCCGTCGCAGGGCCCATGAATCCTCCACCACTGAAGACTGGTAGTTTCCTCGAGGCTCCATGATCCTCCATCACTGAAAGACTGGTAGTTTCCTCAAGCCCCATGATCCTCCACCTGAAGACTGGTAGTTTTCCTCGAGCGGCCCCCATGATCCTCCACCACTGAAGAACTGGTAGTTTCCTCAAGGCTCCATGATCCTCCATCACTGGAGACTGTAGTTTCCTCGAGGCTCCATGATCCCCCATCACTGAAGACTGGTAGTTTCCTCGAGGCTCCATGATCCTCCACCACTGAGACTGCGTGTTTCCTCGAGGCCCCATGATCCTCCACCACTGAAGACTGGTAGTTTCCTCAAGGCCTCATGATCCTCCATCACTGAAGACTGGTAGTTCCTCGAGGCTCCATGATCCTCCATCACTGAGGACTGGTAGTTTCCTCAAGGCCCCATGATCCTCCCACACTGAGACTGGTAGTTTCCTCGAGGCCCATGATCCTCCACCACTGAAGACTGGTAGTTTTCCTCAAGGCTCC
Source organism: Salvelinus sp. IW2-2015 (assembly GCF_002910315.2). Classification (NCBI taxonomy): domain Eukaryota; kingdom Metazoa; phylum Chordata; class Actinopteri; order Salmoniformes; family Salmonidae; genus Salvelinus; species Salvelinus sp. IW2-2015. Next base: position 4,506 of record NW_019944868.1, on the reverse strand, counting down.
ATGATCCTCCATCACTGAAGACTGGTAGTTTCCTCGAGGCTCCATGATCCCCCATCACTGAAGACTGGTAGTTTCCTCGAGGCTCCATGATCTCTCCATCACTGAAGACTGGTAGTTTTCCTCGAGGCTCCATGATCCCCCATCACTGAAGACTGGTAGTTTCCTCGAGGCTCCATGATCCTCCATCACTGAATACTGGTAGTTTCCTCGAGGCTCCATGATCCTCCATCACTGAAGACTGGTAGTTTCCTCAAGGCCTCAGGATCCTCCATCACTGAAGAGTATCAATGAAGGAGGAAACTACAGGGAGCTTTTAGAAGATTCTGATATAACTGTTATGATGTAACATGTCAGATGTGGGGCTGAGGTCAAATGTAGCGTTCATTTAATACCTATCCAATTCCTCTCAGATTTACAGTAGCCTAGTGTTTAAGGGGGCAAGGAAAGCAAGGAGTAAGGGGGTTAGGAAGTATGAGGTGGGTTTGTAATAGGCAGGCATACATGTAATCCACTGGCGTCAATCTGTTAATAGCTGGAGGGATGAACCTGCTCACACATAGAAACTCCATGACGGATGCGCCCCCCCCATTGCACTTTGAGTTCACTTCCTTAATTAGGGCTGCTACCTAGGCTACAGTAACTGTTGAAGTTGTCTGGCCTAGTAAACACCTGAACACTGCTTCCCAGATAGTTCCTGAAATTCTCCTCGAATTTTTTTAAAATTTATTTCACCTTTATTTAACCAGGTCGGCCAGTTGAGAACAGTTCTCATTACAACTGGGACTGGCCAAGATAAAGCAACAGCAGTGGCGACACAAACAACAACACAGAGTTACACTGGATTAAACAAGCGTACAGTCAATACACCAATAGGAAAAAGTATATATTCTCAGTGTGTGAAATAGCGTGAGGAGAAGGACAATAATAGGCCATAAGTAGCGAAGTATTACAATTTAGCAGCTTACATGATAGATGGCCAGTTGATGATGTGCAAGTAGAAAACTGGTGTGCAAAAGAGCAGAAAAGTAAATTAAAAACAATATGGGATGAGGTTGGTAGATTGGTGGGCTATTTACAGATGGGCTATATGTACAGCTGCAGCGATCGGTTAGCTGCTCAGATAGCTGATGTTTAAAGTTAGTGAGGGAAATAAAGTCTCCAGCTTCAGCAATTTTTGCAATTCGTTCCAGTCACAGGCAGCAGAGAACTGCAAGGAAAGACGGCCAAAGGAGGTGTTGGCTTTGGGGAGACCAGTGAAAATACCTGCTGGAAGCGCGTGCTACGGGTGGGTGTTGCTATGGTGACCAGTGAGGCTGATAAGCGGCGGCTTTACCTAGCATAGACTTATAGATGACCTGGAGCCAGTGGGTTTGGCGACGAACATGAAGCGAGGGCCAGCCAACGAGAGGCATACAGGTCACAGTGGTGGGTGGTATAAGGGCTTTTGGTGACAAACGGATGGCACTGTGATAGACTGCATCCAGTTTGCTGAGCTAGAGTGTTGGAGGCTATTTTGTAAATGACATCGCCGAAGTCGAGGATCGGTAGGATAGTCAGTTTTACGAGGGTAAGTTTGGCGGCGTGAGTGAAGGAGGCTTTGTTGCGAAATAGAAAGCCGATTCTAGATTTGATTTTGGATTGGAGATGTTTGATATGAGTATGGAAGGAGAGTTTATAGTCTAGCCAGACACCTAGGTATTTGTAGTTGTCCACATATTCTAGGTCAGAACCGTCCAGAGTAGTGATGCTAGTCGGGCYGGCAGGTGCAGGCAGCGAACGGTTGAAGAGCATGCATTTGGTTTAACTAGCGTTTAAAAGCAGTTGGAGGCCACGGAAGGAGTGTTGTATGGCATTGAAGCTCGTTTGGAGGTTAGTTAYCACAGTGTCCAAGGAAGGGCCAGAAGTATACAGAATGGTGTCGTCTGCGTAGAGGTGGATCAGAGAATCACCAGCAGCAAGAGCGACATCGTTGCTAAATACAGAGAAAGGAGTCGGCCCGAGAATTGAACCCTGTGGCACCCCCATAGAGACTGGCAGAGGTCCGGACAACAGYCCCTCCGATTTGACACCCTGAACTATGTTCTGAGAAGTAATTGGTGAACCAGGCGAGGCAGTCATTTGAGAAACCAAGGCTATTGAGTATGCCGATTTAAGAATACGGTGATTGACYGACAGGGAGAATGTGTTCCAAAACTCCATGCATGAGTTCTCTACGTTAGTCCCCTGGGTCATCTCGCTCTCTCTGGGCATCCCTGACCCCCCCTCTCCAATCTGGCCGACCTCCTCTCTGTGTGTTTCTGTCTTTTCGGATGGGTTGGGATAAAAGCAGAATTCACATTTCTCACTCACTCACATCTCCAGAGATATGGGAGTACGGCCTGACTATTCCCCCAGATCGGAAGCCCAAGTCCTGGGTACCAGCTGAGAAGATGTACCATAACAACTGCCGTCGCCGTTGGATACGCCTCAGACGCAGAGATATGCAGAAGATGGAGGAGCTGAAGAAGGTACTTAAAGCATAGATGTACATAACGTCCAGGGAGCCCACTTCTGGATGAGATTCCACAGAGACCGTTACATAAATCACAGGCTGACATGACTCTGACGAATGACTTTTTCAAATCAAACTTTATTTAAAGTGCATTTAAAATCGCAACACACTTTACATTCAAAACTATAAAATGAAAAAACAAATAGCAAAAAGAGGTAGCCGTAAAAAGGAAATATTTATTTGTCTGTGGTATTACACACATTGACCACAAGGGGGTGGTCTGGTTACACGGTCTGAGTATAGAGTAAGGCTGACATGCCGTATGTTGGTGAACCAGTTGGTTTTATGTGTTTGAGTATATTTTATGTTTCTAAATGACCATGTGTGTGTTGCCTTCCTATTAAGCAGGCCAGACTAATCAGAGACGAGAAGGAGAGAAGGGTTGGTTAGTGAGAGGAGGAGGAGGGAAGAGGGTTGGTTAGTGAGGAGGAGGGGAGGAGGGAAGAGGGTTGGTTATATGGATGGAGGAGAAGGAGGAGGGTTGGTTAGGTTGAGGAGGGAGGGTTGGTTAGTGAGGAGAGCGTGAAGAGGGTGGTTAGTAGGAGGAGGAGAAGAGGGTTGGTTAGTGAGGAGGAGGGTTGGTTAGTGGGGAGGAAAGGGAGGAAGAGGGTTGGTTAGTTGGGAGGAGGGAGGAAGAGGGTTGGTTAGTGAGAGGAGGAAGAGGGTTGGTAGTGAGGAAGAGAAAGGAAGAGGGTTGGTTAGTGGAGGAGGGGAGGGAGAGGGTTGGTTAGTGAGGAGGAGAAGAAGAGGTTGGTTAGTGAGGAGGAGAGGGAAGAGGTGGTTAGTGAGGAGGAGAAGGGAAGAGGGTTGGTTTAGTGAGGAGGAGGAGGAGGAGGAAGAGGGTTGGTTAGTGGGAGGGAAGAGGGTTGGTTAGTGAGGAGGAGAAAGGAAGAGGTGGTTAGTGTTGAGAAGGAGGGTTAGTGAGGAGGAGGAGGAGGGAAGAGGGTTGTTAGTGAGGAGGAGAAAGGAAGAGGGTTGGTTAGTGAGGAGGAGGTTGGTTATTGAGGAGGAGGGAGGGTTAATAAGGAGGAGGGAGGAAGAGGGTTGGTTAGTGGGGCAAGGGGGTTGTTAGTGGGAAGATGGTTGGTTAGGGAAGAGGGGGAAGATGGTTGGTTAGTGGGGAAAAGGGTTGGTTAGTGATCGAGGGAGGGGTTGGTTAGTGAGGAAGAGGGGTTAGTTAGTGAGGGGGAAGAGGGTTAGTTCGTGAGGAGGAAGAGGAGAAGGGTTGGTTAGTGAGGAGGAGGAGGGAGAAGGGTTGGTTAGTGAGGGGCAGGGAGAGGAGGGAAGAGGTTGGTTAATGATGGCGGATGTGAGGAGGAAGGGAGGAGGGTTGGTTAGTGAGGAGGAGGTGTTTAGTGTGGAGCGGGAGAGTGGGTTAGTGAGGAGGAGAAAGGAAGACGGGTTGGTTAGTGAGGAGAGGGTGGTTGTTGGAGGGGAGGGAAGAGGGTTGGTTATTAGTGAGGAGAAGGGAGGAAGAGGGTTGGTTGTAGGAGGGAGGGAAGAGGGTTGGGTTAGTGAGGGAAGAGAAAGGAAGGAGGGTTGGTTAGTGGAGGAGGAGAGGAGAGAGGGAAGGAGAAGAGGGTTGGTTAGTGAGAGATAAGGAAGAGGGATTGGTTAGTGAGGAGGGGGAAGAGGTGTTAGTGAGGAGGAGAAAGGAAGAGGTTTGGTTAGTGAGGAGAGGGGAGGGAATAGGGTTGGTTAGTGAGGAGGAGGAGAAGAGGGTGTGTTAGTGAGGAGGGAGAGGAGAGGGTTGGTTAGTGAGGAGGAGGAGGGAAGAGGGTTGGTTAGTGAGGAGGGAGGAGGGAAGAGGGTTGGTTAGTGAGGAGGAGAAAGTAAGAGGGTTGGTTAGTGAGGAGGAGAAAGGAAGAGGGTTGGTTAGTGAGGAGGAGGAGGAGGGAATGGAGGGTTGGTTAGTGAGAGGAGGAGAAGAAGAGGGTTGTGTTAGCTTGAGGAGG
>NW_019944867.1:106296-116970 GCF_002910315.2 Salvelinus sp. IW2-2015 | reverse complement strand
GTCTCCTTGGTGCTTCCTGTCTCCACTGACGGAGGTCTCCTTGGTGCTTCCTGTCTTCACTGACGGATGTCTCCTTGGTGCTTCCTGTCTCCACTAACGGACGTGGATATACAGTATATCACAAAAGTGAGTACACCTCTCACATTTTTGTAAATATTTGAGTATATCTTTTCATGTGACAACACTGAAGAAATGACTTTGCTACAATGTAAAGTAGTGAGTGTACAGCTTGTATAACAGTGTAAATTTGCTGTCCCCTCAAAATAACTCAACACAAGCAACATCTCAAGACATCAGTCAGGAAGTTAAAGCTTGGTCACAAATGGTTCTGCCAAATGGACAATGACCCCAAGCATACTTCCAAAGTTTTGGCAAAATGGCTTAAGGACAACAAAGTCAAGGTATTGGAGTGGCCATGACAAAGCCCTGACCTCAGTCCTATAGAACATTTGTGGGCAGAACTGAAAAAGTGAGTGCGAGTCCTAGCCTGCTAGGATGATAAACAGGAAAGTGTCTGTCCGCCTGCTAGGATGATAAACAGGAAAGTGTCTGTCCGCCTGCTAGGATGATAAACAGGAAAGTGTCTGTCCGCTTGCTTGGATGATAAACAGGAAAGTGTCTGTCCGTCTGCCTGCTAGGATGATATACAGGACAGTGTCTATGCCTGCTAGGATGATAAACAGGAAAGTGTCTATGCCTGCTAGGATGATATACAGGACAGTGTCTATGCCTGCTAGGATGATATACAGGAAAGTGTCTATGCCTGCTAGGATGATAAACAGGAAAGTGTATATGCCTGCTAGGATGATAAACAGGAAAGTGTCTGTCCGCCTGCTAGGATGATAAACAGGAAAGTGTCTGTCCGCTTGCTTGGATGATAAACAGAAAAGTGTCTGTCCGCCTGCCTGCTAGGATGATAAACAGGAAAGTGTCTGTCCATCTGCCTGCTAGGATGATATACAGGACAGTGTCTATGCCTGCTAGGATGATATACAGGGAAGTGTCTATGCCTGCTAGGATGATATACAGGAAAGTGTCTATGCCTGCTAGGATGATATACAGGAAAGTGTCTATGCCTGCTAGGATGATAAACAGGAAAGTGTCTATGCCTGCTAGGATGATAAACAGGAAAGTGTCTATGCCTGCTAGGATGATAAACAGGACAGTGTCTGTCCGCCTGCCTGCTAGGATGATAAACAGGAAAGTGTCTATGCCTGCTAGGATGATATACAGGACAGTGATTGTCATTTAAAGCATTAAGTAGGTATACACCATGTCTGACGTCCTTAATAAGTCCTATAGGTACTGTTCATAATCTAGTCATACACCATGTCTGACTTCCTTAATAAGTCCTATAGATACTGTTCATAATCTAGTCATACACCATGTCCTGACTTCCTTAATAAGTCCTATAGATACTGTTCATAATCTAGTCATACACCATGTCTGACGTCCTTAATAAGTCCTATAGATACTGTTCATATCTAGTCAATACACCATGTCTGACTTCCTTAATAAGTCCTATAGATACTGTTCATAATCTAGTCATACACCATGTCTTATAGATACTGTTCATAATCTAGTCATACACCATGTCTGACTTCCTTAATAAGGTCCTATAGATACTGTTCATAATCTAGTCATACACCATGTCTGACTTCCTTAATAAGTCCTATAGATACTGTTCATAATCTAGAAGTAGGAGTGGCCATGACCCTTCCAAATTCTAAGGACTACGCTAGCTGCTGTAACCACAGCAACATTTATTTCAGTGACAGAATTATAGAGTAATTTGGAACACGCTAGAAACACTACATGACCAAAGTACGTGAACACCTGCTCATCAACATCTTACTCCAAAATCATGTGAATTAAAAAGGGATTGGTTCCTTGCCTTTGTTGCTATAACAGCCTCCACTCTTCTGGAAGGCTTTCCACTAGATGTTGGAACATTGCTGCGGGGACTTGCTTCTATTCAGCCACAACAGCATTAGTGAGGTTAGGGATTAGGCCTGGCTCGCAGTTGGTGTTCCAATTCATCCCAAAGGTGTTGATGGGGTTGAGGTCAGGGCTCTGTGCAGGCCAGTCAAGTTCTTCTACACCAATCTCGACAAACCATTTCTGTATGGACCTAGGTCCAGGGCATTGTCATGCTGAAACAGCAAAGGGCCTTCCCTACATTGTTGCCACAAAGTTGGAAGCACAGAATGGTCTAGAATGTCATTGTATGCTGTAGCGTTTACACCAGTCCAGCTACGCTTGGCACTCTAGCAATGATAAAGTACTTTATGATAACGCGAAAAATAAATAAACATTTGGTATATTTTATTATGGAAGATTGAATAAGTGTGCTTCAAACGGTTGCTTGGAATGATTTGTAGCGTCTCGACTATCTGTGCATGAGAGTCCGTTCAACTCAGTTTCCCTGCCTGAAAAAAAGTGTATTGGCGCACAGCAAACTCAGGAAGAAACTGACCACGTTTTGCGACTGTCGGCTCACTTGACCGCAGTCAACAGTGGGCTGGAATCGCCTCCAGTTTAGCACAATGGAATTGCAGTATTGAATGAAGGCAAGTCCATTCCGTAAGACATTTAAGTTGTGATTTTGCGTGCAAATCCATTGTTAAAGTTTTGTAGTTGGCCAGCTTGTTGATGGTATTCACATCTTACAGTGTAGCTTTACCAATTCCTACATTAATAAACAGCATTTAAGCTCAGAACTAGAGTAGAATGCCGTTTTAAAACCACACATCAGTTCAAAAACTATTTTCAAGAAAGGACTTACTGGTGTTACTCAGATCTTCTGTCTCCTCCTCTTCCCTCTCCTCCTCCTTCAATATGACAGTTATCTGTCCTTCATTCACTCCAAAAAAAGTATCATCGTTTTCTTCCTCTTCTTTCTCTGTAACAGCCTCACCCTCTACTTCTTCGTTTACTGTGACATCCTTCTCTTCATCCTCCTCTTTCACGACAACGTTCAGCCAAATACCTTCTTTCTCCTTCCAGCAGACCTCTTTTTTAGCAGGAGGGCAGTAGCTTGCTGAGCTCATGGTCGGGGATGTTAGCCAGCTAACCTAGCTAGTTAGCGACTAGCCTAGTGATAGGCTCATTTATCAAGCCAGCTACCGTTCCCTGACTAAACGGAAATATGACATTAAATGGGGAAACTAGTTAAAAGACAGAATTATGTTTCACATACAGAGGTAAATTTACACCGAAGCAGTCTGAACAGCTTGAATGTTTCCGCTAGGAAGCTACGGAGGTGGCTGACTAGATGTTGTTGAAGAAGCGTCCCGTCCACTACATTATACGTCACTCTGATAGCATCGCCTGAAAAACGCATATCGCCATCTGTTGACTGGAGTGGTTAACGCAGATAAATGTAATAGTCAGACAACTACAGATTTGAAATAAGTATGAATTTAAAACCTACTTCTACATTCTACCAACCCAACAGATGTTTCTACTACAGTGAATATTAACCAATGAGATGGGTCTTTCTACATTCTACCAACCAACAGATGTTTCTACAACAGTGAATATTAACCAATGAGGTGGGTCTTTACACATTCTACCAACCCAACAGACGTTTCTACAACAGTGAATATTAACCAATGAGGTGGGTCTTTACACATTCTACCAACCAACAGATGTTTCTACAACAGTGAATATTAACCAATGAGGTGGGTCTTTACACATTCTACCAACCCAACAGATGTTACTACTACAGCTTTCGCTACGTTGGCTAGCAAGCTACCGAGGTGGTTGATTGTTGTTTTTGAAGAACCGTATCACTCATTATCGTGCATGTTAGCAGCATCGCCCGAACGACGCAAAATCGCCGTCTTGCTGACGAGTGGGAAAACGCAGTTAGGAAATATTATTTTAAGAAGGATTTCATTAATAATACTATTATATTGGGCATACAAGACAGGAATCTGTCGATTGATAGTGCGAATCATTTATTACTTACAGGCACATTTAAGGCAGTTCATTAAGTCACTAAATCTAAATATGTGCCAGCTACTGTTGTCTATACTGCTCCAACATGGTGTACACAATACATCATGTAGGATCGTATATAATGAACAGACTCAGGTCTATACTGCTCCACATGGCTGGTAACAATACATGATGTAGATGTATATAATGAACAGACTAGGTCTATACTGCTCCAACATGGTGAACCAAACATCATGTAGATGATATAATGAACAGACTAGGTCTATACTGCTCCTACAGGGTGTAACAATACATCATGTAGATGTATATAATAAACGACTAGGTCTATACTGCTCCTACAGGTGTAACAATACATCACTAGATGTATTAATGAATAGACTAGGTCTATACTGCTCCAACATGGTGTAACAAATACATCATGTAGATGTATTATAATGAATAGACTAGGTCTATACTGCTCCTACGGGTGTAAACAATACATCATGTAGATGTATATAATGAACAGACTAGGTCTATACTGCTCCTACATGGTGTAACAATACATCATGTAGATGTATATAATGAACAGACTAGTCTATACTGCTCCTACATGGTGTAACATACATCATGTAGATGTATAATGAACAGACTAGGTCTTATTGCTTCCTACATGGTGTAACAATACATCAGTAGATGTATATATGACAGACTAGGTCTTTACATGCTCTACTGGTGTAAAACATCATGTAGATGTATATATGAACAGACTAGTCTACTGCTCCTACATGGTGTGGACAATACATCATGTAGATGTACACTACCGTTCAAAAGTTTGGGGTCACTTAGAAATGTCCTTGTTTTTGAAGAAAATCAAATTTTTTGTCCAATAAATGAATTCAATTTGATCAGAAATACAGTTTAGACATTGTTAATGTTGTAAATGACTATTGCAGCTGAAACGGCTGATGTGTTTATGGAATATCTACATAGGCGAACAGAGGCCCATTATCAGAACCATCACTCTGTTGTTACAATGGATGTTGTGTTAGCTATCCAAGTTTATCATTTAAAAGGCTAATTGATCATTAGAAAAACCCTTTTGCAATAATGATAGCACAGCTGAAAAACTGTTGTGCTGATTAAACAAGAGCTTTGTAAACAGTGTGCAGGTCTTCTTTTCTTTAACAAAGCTTTTAACAATCAGGCAGTAGAACAACAATTATCATCACCCTCTTGACCAATCTTCCCTCCCTAACACTTCAGACCCTGTCAGTGTGCCAGGTCGTCATTTTGTTTGATTCAGACCTGTCAGTGTGTCAGGTGACATGGGTTTGATTCAGACCCTGTCAGTGTGCCAGGTGGACATTGGGTTTGATTCAGACTCTGTCAGTGTGTCAGGTGGAATTGGGTTTGATTCAGACCCTGTCAGTGTGCCAGGTGGGACATTGGGTTTGATTCAGACCCTGTCAGTGTGTCAGGTGGTCATTGGGTTTGATTCAGACCCTGTCAGTTGCAGTGTCATGGTTTGATTCGACCTTCAGTGTGTCAGGTGGTCATTGGGTTTGATTCAGACCCTGTCATGTGTGGCCAGGGTGGACATTGGGTTTGATTCAAGACCCTGTCCAGTGTGCCAGGTGGCATTGGGTTTGATTCAGACCCGTTCAGTGTGCCAGGTGGTCATTGGGTTTGAATTCAGACCCTGTGAGTGTGCCAGGTGGACATTGGTTTAATTCAGACCGTTCAGTTGCAGTGGAATTGGGTTTTTCAGACCCTGTCAGTGTGCAGGTGGACATTGGTTTGATTCAGATTCCTGCCAGCATGGCGCAATGTATTCCAAGGTCAGTAACTTATAACCACGGAATCACCGCAGACTTTCCATGCCTAAACAGCTAAGTATAGATTTACTGCATCAGCAAATCTAATTTTGTCACCTGGCATAAGACACCATCACAATGATGGCTGAGGTACGTGTAAAAACATGAAATATATTTCCTCATTGTAAAAAATGTCCCGCTCCTTTAAACATATTTGTAATGGCAAGGCTTTAGCTCAGTGGGTTGTTCTATTGTTGAAGAAAGCAGGGGGGGTGTTGTGAGTAACAGAACTGCCTGAGATGTAGGAAGGGAAGCTGTTCATTGTTGAGGAAAGCAGGGGAGTGTTGTGAGTAACAGAATGCCTGAGATGTAGGGGAAGGAAGCTGTTTCCATTGTTGAGGAAAGCAGGGGGTGTTGTGAGTAACAGAACTGGCCTGAGATGTAGGGGAAGGGGAGCTGTTCATTGTTGAGAAAAGCAGGGGGGGGTGTTGTGAAGTAACAGAACTGCCTGAGAATGTAGGGGAAGGGAAGCTGTTCCATTGTTGAGGAAAGCAGGGGAGGTGTTGTGAGTAACAGAACGCCTGAGATGTAGGGGAAGGGGAGCTTTCCATTGTGAGGAAAGCAGGGGGTGTTGTGAGTAACAGAACTGCCTGAGATGTAGGGGAGGGAAGCTGCGCACTGATTGGCTGTCGGACAAGGATCCTCTCAAAAATCTACCACTAATAGGCCAAGCTCCACAGACCCTGTCTTTACTGACAAACAAATCATTTGACGTCAAATAGTCATTTTTAAATCCAGCTGGGCCTTATACACAGACAGTTGTTCCTGCTGTTAGATGTTATTGCCTTTGTACAGTCTAGGACCAGTTCACCTCCACAATGCATTTAAGTCCATATAAACAGTAATGTATATACAGTCAAATGTTTTTCTTATTTTAATTATTGTCTACATTGTACAGATCTAGGATCAGTTTTAAAATATTGTTACATTGTAGAATAATAGTGGAGACATTGAAAACATGAAATAACACATATGGAATCATGGTAGTAACCAACAAAGTGTTAACAAATGAAATATGTGTTATGTGGGAGAGTTTTATACATCTAGCTATCTAACTCACACCAGAGAACACACACAGAGAGAAATCGTACGGCTGTGATCAGTGTTGAAGAGTTTTTATATTACTACGGATGTTGCAGGAGTTTCCTCTTGAATCAGACCGTGATAAGGACAACTTGGTTGCTGAAATTTCAATGGTGGGCAGTCAAAATGTTTTGCGTTTCGCCAGTGCGTTGCCATGGATCCCAATGTATCTTGGACTGCACTTTTTTCTGTATTGGAGATGAGTTTTTGTTGGGCGCGTTCCAGAGGACGAGAGTTCTAGAAGCAACTTGAGTTTTAGGAAGACCAGAGTTCTAGAAGCGACTGAGTTTAGAAGACAGTTCTTAGTGAGTTTTAGAGACGAGAGTTCTAGAAGCTAGTGAGTAAAAAAAAAAAACATTATAGAAAAATTATATATTTTAGAAATAACTGTGTTTTCTTGTTTTTAATTGTTGACAGCCAGTAGACACCATGTTTATATTGGTGAAGGCAGTGTGACGTTAGTTGATTATAATGTGAAATGGAAGTTGTTTTCTGTTGGAGGTGAGCAAACTTGTCGAACAAAAATATAGGACGTATTTGTTGCTTAAGGGGGAAGGTGTTACAGGCTTTGGTTTTTTCCATTTAGTTTTGAGGTTGGGATTTAGCACGTATAGCTCGTTAGCACGTATAGCTGGTTAACACGTAGGACACTGATTGGTGTCACCTCATTAGTCAGTTTGTGTTACACCTGTGCTGGCTTGTCCATCTCGTTAGTGGGAAGGTGTTTCACCTGAGCTGGTCCAGGTGCTATTTAAGAGTGTCTGGCCCAGTATGCCATTGTCTTCGAAGATGTGGAGGGTCAACAACTTTAGTTGCGCTACCTTTTTGGTTTGCTTCCTGGCTTTAAGTTGGGTGTGGGTTTTTCCTTTGTTTCTCTTCTTGGGCAGATTTAGTGGCTGTCTTTAGGTCCCAGTTGTTGTTACTAGTCAACTTTCAGTGGACACCCCATAGTGTCTTTCAGAACCCCTCCTAAACCCCCACCTGTTTAGTTGTGGTTGTTGTCAGTGACTCTTTGTTAGTTCCTTTTCTTATTAAGGGACATTTGTGGTTTCTTGCTGGGGACACAAGAAAAACAATGGATAAAAAGCTTATATTTTGGGTTGGATATTGCATTCAAATGTTAATATTTTAATCAATGACGTTCCTTTACAATGCTCAATAATCTTTCAGTTGTTATTCTTCTATTTTTTATCCTGTTGTTGTAAAATGTTCTATTTCCTGTGAAGCCAATGTGTTGCATCCATGTCTAAAATGTGCTGTTTAAATAAAGCTTGATTTGAACATATGTAACCCAATGACCAATAAAGAAATATGTGCAAAGCAACACACATCTTAGTATGAAACAGTATCAATCTGACTTTTCCAGCCTGCTGAAGGAGTGGTGAGTGGTAAACCCCCACCCCGGCTCTACCAGGGGCTTGAGGTGGTCTCTCCACAGTCCTCTCATATCATGTTCTGTGGCCTTGCCGTTCCATTCTTGACTGCCCCTGCAACACAGAAACACATTTAGTCGTATTATATAAAACACTCAAGTAATGGATATAGAGCATCTATAGCCTCAGTTACACCTGGCACCTAAATGTGACTTCTGTCATCTGAAATTACCCTCACCTTTGATGCACATGAACACAGTTATCTGGACATTTTGATTAAGAGGGAGAGTGGTGGCTTTAGCACAGACCTAAACAGGAAGTCGACGAACAGGAATTCCCTGTTCGCTTCCATCCTACACCCCTAGAAAATAGCCTCCTCCATCAGCCAATACTGTCGCAGACGCAGGTTTGTGGTACACAGAGTGACTATGACAAGCAAGCCCACTGTCTGGTGAGCGTTTCAGACAGCGGGTTACCAAAGACTATCTGATGAGCGTTTCAGACAGCGGGTTACCCAGAGGACTGTCTGGATGAGCGTTTCAGACAGCGGGTTACCCAGAGGACTGCTCTGATGAGCGTTTCAGACAGCGGGGTTACCCAGAGGACTGTCTATGAGCGTTTCAGACAGCGGGGTTACCCAGAGGACTGTCTGGATGAGGTTTCAGACAGCGGGGTTACCCAGAGGACTGTCTGGATGAGCGTTTCAGACAGCGGGGTTACCCAGAGGACTGTCTGGATGAGCGTTTCAGACAGCGGGGTTACCCAGAGGACTGTCTGGATGAGCGTTTCAGACAGCGGGGTTACCCAGAGGACTGTCTATGAGCGTTTCAGACAGCGGGTTACCAGAGGACTGTCTGGATGAGTGTTTCAGACAGCGGGTTACCCAGAGGACTGTCTGGATGAGCGTTTCAGACAGCGGGGTTACCCAGAGGACTGTCTGGATGAGTGTTTCAGACAGCGGGGTTACCCAGAGGACTGTCTGGATGAGTGTTTCAGACAGCGGGTTACCCAGAGACTGTCTGGATGAGCGTTTCAGACAGCGGGGTTACCCAGAGGACTGTCTGGATGAGCGTTTCAGACAGCGGGGTTACCCAGAGGACTGTCTGGATGAGCGTTCAGACAGCGGGGTTACCCAGAGACTGTCTGGAGAGTGTTTCAGACAGGGGTTACCCAGAGGACTGTCTGGATGAGCGTTTCAGACAGCGGGGTTACCCAGAGGACTGTCTGGATGACGTTTCAGACAGCGGGGTTACCCAGAGGACTGTCTGGATGAGTGTTTCAGACAGCGGGTTACCCAGAGGACTGTCTGGATGAGTGTTTCAGACAGGGGGGTTACCCAGAGGACTGTCTGGATGAGCGTTTCAGACAGCGGGTTACCCGAGGACTGTCTGGATGAGCGTTTCAGACAGCGGTTACCAGAGACTGTCTGGATGAGCGTTTCAGACAGCGGGGTTACCCAGAGGAATGTCTGGATGAGCGTTTCAGACAGCGGGTTACCCAGAGGACTGTCTGGATGAGCGTTTCAGACAGCGGGTTACCCAGAGGACTGTCTGGATGAGCGTTTCAGACAGCGGGTTACCCAGAGGACTGTCTGGATGAGCGTTTCAGACAGCGGGGTTACCCAGAGGACTGGTGGATGAGCGTTTCAGACAGCGGGGTACCCAGAGGACTGTCTGGATGAGTGTTCAGACAGCGGGGTTACCCAGAGGACTGTCTGGATGAGCGTTTCAGACAGCGGGGTTACCCAGAGGACTGTCTGGATGAGTTTTCAGACAGCGGGGTTACCCAGAGGACTGTCTGGATGAGTGTTTCAGACAGCGGGTTACCCAGAGGACTGTCTGGATGAGCGTTTCAGACAGCGGGGTTACCCAGAGGACTGTCTGGATGAGTGTTTCAGACAGCGGGGTTACCCAGAGACTGTCTGGATGAGCGTTTCAGACAGCGGGGTTACCCAGAGGACTGTCTGGATGAGTGTTTCAGACAGCGGGTTACCAGAGACTGTCTGATGAGCGTTTCAGACAGGGGTTACCCAGAGGACTGCTCATGAGAGTTTCAGACAGCGGGTTACCCAGAGGAACTGTCTGGATGAGCGTTTCAGACAGCTGGGTTACCCAGAGGACTGTCTGGATGAGTGTTTCAGACAGCGGGGTAGTAGAAACATCTGTTGGGTTGGTAGAATGTGTAAAGACCCACTCATTGGTTAATATTCACTGAGTAGAACATCTGTTGGTTGGTAGAATGTGTGAAAGACCCACCTCATTGGTTAATATTCCCTGTAGTAGAAACATCTGTTGGGTTGGTAGAATGTGTAAAGACCCACCTCATTGTTAATATTCCCTGTAGTAGAAACATCTGTTGGTTGGTAGAATGTGTAAAGACCCACCTCATTGGTTAATATTTCA
>NW_019944867.1:99930-103751 GCF_002910315.2 Salvelinus sp. IW2-2015 | reverse complement strand
AATGTACTATACCAGTGCTACACCTGGCTGTCAGCGGAGCCTTGTCTGGCAGCCAAACAGTTCATTCAGCCTCATTTACTGCCTTTTAGAAAAAAATTGCTGATATGGCCGACTTGCTAAAACAAATGTGGTTTCTACTGACAATTGAGATGCCCAAATGATGGCATATTGGGACTACAGGGCGGATAAGAGGTAATCCGTCGATTAAGACATTAATGAGCATTCAACATTGGCCGTGCTGTCAACCAATATGATTTCTGCTGCGCTCAAAACAACTCAGAACTGTGAAATCTGACTTCAGTGAGTTCAAGACAACTGGGAACTCTGGAAATAACAGCTCCGACTGGGAAAATATACGTTTTGAACGGTCAAGTCGGGAATTCGGGCCTCTTTCTAGAGTTACTACCTGACTCATCATGAGCCGACCTTCAAGACATCTGAGTTGTCAGTTGTCTTGAAAGCACCATAAACACAGAGAATGCCAGACTTTGATGACAACATTTGCCCACCGTCACGTTGGTAGGACGGTCGGGAGACAGGCGCAGGAATGCGTAGTAGGGTTTTGAATGATACCAAATTACAGCCATTTTATTGTGAAACAAACAATAAATAAGACAAAAAACAGAACTTGAGCATGCATAACTATTCACCTCCCTGAAGTCAATACTTTGTAGAGCCACCTTTCACAGCAAGTACAGCTGCAAGTCTATTGGGGTATGTCTCTATAAGCTTGGCACATCTAGGCACTGGGATTTTGCCCATTCTTCAAGGCAAAACTGCTCCAGCTCCTTCAAGTTGGATGGGTTCGCTGGTGTACAGCAATCTTTAAGTCATACCACAAGATTCTCAATTGGATTTAGGTCTGAGTTTGGCTAGGCCATTCCAAGACATTTAAATGCTCGACCACTTGAGTGTTGATTTAGCAGTATGCTTCGGGTCATTGTCCTGCTGGAAGGTGAACATCCAGTCTCAAATCACTGCAAGACTGAAACAGGTTTCCCTCAAGTATTTTCCTGTATTTAGCGCCATCCATCATTCCTTCAATTATATATTTTTTAATTTAAAAATAAATAAAAAAATGTAGCCTTTTTTTTCCTCCCCAATTTCGTGGTATCCAATTTGTAGTAGTTACTGTCTTGTCTCATCGCTGCAACTCCCGTACGGACTCGGGAGAGACGAAGGTCAAGAGCCATGCGTCCTCCGAAACACAACCCAACCAAGCCGCACTGCTTCTTGACACAATGCACATCCAAAACGGAAGCCAGCCGCACCAATGTGTCGGAGAAAACACAGTACACCTAGCGACATGGTCAGTGTGCACTGCGCCCGGCCCGCCAGAGGAGTCGCTAGTGCGCGATGAGACAAGGATATCCCTGCCGGCCAAACCCTCCCTAACCCGGACTACGCTGGGCCAATTGTGCGTCGCCCCATGGGCCTCCCGGTCGCGGCCGGCTGCGACAGAGCCTGGGCTCGAATCCAGAATCTCTGGTGGCACAGCTGCGATGCAGTGCCTTAGACCACTGCGCCACCCGGGAGGCATTCCTTCAATTCTGACCAGTTTCCCAGTCCCTGCCAATGAAATGGGATGGTGATGAGAGGTGTTAGGTTTGCGCCAGACATAACGTTTTCCTTGATGGCCAATTAGCTAAATTTTAGTCTCATCTGACCAGAGTACCTTCTTCCATATGTCCGGGGAGTCTCCCACATGCCTTTTGGCGAACACCAAATATGTTTGCTTATTTTTTTCTTTAAGCAATGGCTTTTTTTCTGGCCACCACGGGTAGGCCCGTGTCACTGGGTCAGCTCTCGGCTGTGCTTCCCTTTGTAGTCTGTAATGGTTTGCAGGCCCTGCCACATCCACCGAGCGTCATGAGCAGATGTAGTACGATTCGATATTAGTCATGTATTGACCCTTTGCCTGTTTGATGGGTCGTCGGAGGGCATAGCGGGGTTTCTTATAAGCTTTCGGGTTAGAGTCGCTCTCCTTGAAAGCGGCAGCTCGAACCTTTACATCAGTGCGGATGTTGCCTGTAATCCATGGCTTCTGGTTGGGGTATGTATGTACGGTCACTGTGGGAACGACGTCCTCAATGCACTTATTGATGAACCCGATGACTGAGGTAGTGTACTCTTCAATTTTATTTATTACATTTTTAGTTCACCTTTTTTTAACCAAGAAGGCCAGTTGAGAACAAGTCCTCATTTACAACTGCGACCTCAATACCATTGGATGAATCCCGGAACATATTCCAGTCTTTGGTAGCAAACAGTCCAGTAGCGTAGCAGCCACGTCATCTGACCACTTCCATATTCAGCGAGTCACTGTTACTTTCTGCTTTAGTTTTTGCTTGTAAACAGGAATCAGGAGGATAGAATTATGGTCAGATTTGCCAAATGGAGGGTGAGGGAGAGCTTTGTATGCATCTCTGTGTGTGGAGAAAAGGTGGTCTAGAGTTTTTTTTCTCCTCTGGTTGCACATGTGACATGCTGGTAAAAATGTGGTAAAACTGATTTAAGTTTGCCTGCATTAAAGACCCAGGCCACTAGGAGCGCCTCTTCTGGGTGAGCATTTTCTGTTTGCATATGGACTTATAGAGTTGGTTGAGTGCGGTCTTAGTGCCAGCATCGGTCTGTGGTGGTAAATAGATGGCTACGAATAATACAGATGAGAACTCTCTTGGTAGATAGTGTGGTCTGCAGCTTATCATAAGGTGCTCTACCTTAGGCGAGCAATACCTCGAGACTTCTTTAATATTAGACATTACGCACCAGCTGTTATTGACATAAAGATACATACCCCCACCCCTCGTCTTACCAGATGTAGCTTCTCTGTTCTGCCGGTGCATTGAAAATCCCTCCAGCTTTATAGTATCCGTATCGTCGTTCAGCCAAGTACGGCATCTTGAACGAGGGTAACTTGAAGTGTACTGTTCGATGAGGCGCTTGACCAGAAAGCATGCTACAGTTTGTTTTCCTCCTGTATCGATCACAAATCATCGTCTTCAATTTAATCGATTATTTACGTTAGAAAAATACCTAACATTGTATTACATAAGTAGTTTGAAATGTTTTGGCAAAGTTTACAGGTAACTTTTGAGATATTTTGTAGTCACGTCGCGCAAGTTGGAACCGGTGTTTTTCTGGATCAAATGCGCCAAATAATATGACATTTTGGATATATATCGACGGAATTAATCGACAAAAGGACATTTTGTGATGTTTATGGGACATATTGGAGTGCCAACAAAAGAAGCTGGTCAAAGGTAAGGCATGAATTATATTTTTATTTCTGCGTTTTGTGTCGTGCCTGCAGGGTTGAAATATGCTTATCTCTCTTTGTTTACGGAGGTGCTATCCTCAGATAATAGCATCGTTTGCTTTCGCCGAAAAGCCTTTTTGAAATCTGACATGTTGGCTGGATTCCCAACAAGTGTAGCTTTAATTTGCTATCTTGCATGTGTGATTTAATGAAAGTTTGATTTTTATAGTCATTTATTTGAATTTGGCGCTCTGCATTTTCCTGGCTTTTGGCCAGGTGGGACACATATCCCAGAGAGGTTAACGAGTCGACGAAAAAAGATATACTGTTCTCCCGGGAACAGGCCCAGATCACTGTTATTAGCGTGAAGAAAGACTGAAGAAAAGAGGACGCAGATCAGACCGCCTTTTGATAATCCGTAGACGAGCGAGTAAACTCCCAATGCCATCAATTCTACTTGCTAACATGCAATCACTGGAAAATAAAACTGATGACCTATGATTACGGTTATCCAATGGGACTTAAGAACTGTAACATCTTATGTTTCACCGAGTTGCGGCTT
>NW_019944867.1:88577-99905 GCF_002910315.2 Salvelinus sp. IW2-2015 | reverse complement strand
TTGAGGTTTTTCCTTTGTAATGAAGAAGTACGGCCATCTTGAACGAGGGTAACTGAAGTGTACTTTTCGATAGAGGCGCTTGACCAGAAAGCATGCTACAGTTTGTTTTCCTCCTGTATCGATCACAAATCATCCCGTCTTCAATTTAATCGATTATTTACGTTAAAAAAAACCTAACATGTATTACATAAGTAGTTTGAAATGTTTTGCCCCGTCTACCAACGTGACGGTGGGCAAATGTTTGTCATCAAAGTCTGCATTCTCTGTGTTTATGGTGCTTTCAAGACAACTGACAACTCAGATGTCTTGAAGGTCGGCTCATGATGAGTCAGGTAGTAACTCTAGAAAGAGGCCCGAATTCCCGACTTGACCGTTCAAAACTTATATTTTCCCAGTCGGAGCTCGTTATTTCCAGAGTTCCCAGTTGTCTTGAACTCACTGAAGTCAGATTTCACAGTTCTGAGTTGTTTTGAGCGCAGCAGAAATCATATTGGATTGACAGCACGGCCAATGTTGAATGCTCATTAATGTCTTAATCGACGGATTACCTCTTATCCGCCTGTAGTCCCCATATGCCATCATTTGGGCATCTCAATTGTCAGTAGAAACCACATTTGTTTTAGCAAGTCGCCATATACAGCAATTTTTTTCTAAAAGGCAGTAAATGAGGTGAATGAACTGTTTCGCTGCCAGACAAGGCTCCGCTGACAGCCAGGTGTGTAGCACTGGTATAGTGCAATTCATGTATTTTTAGTGTTTGTTGTGTACTGACTTTGCTGGATTGCATCCCACATTTGTTGTTGTTGTTGTTGCCCTCACAAACATTTACGTGCTACAATCACAACTGCAGCTGGCCGAGAGGGTCCTAGTGGAGCCGACTGGCTGAGAGGGTCCTAGTGGGAGCCGACTGACTGAGAGGGTCCTAGTGGAGCCGACTGACTGAGAGGGTCCTAGTGGACCAGCTGGCTGAATGGGCCAAGTGGAGCCGGTTGGCTGAGAGGGCCCAAGTGGAGCAGCTGGCTGAGATGCGGCCCAAGTGGAGCCGGTGTTCTGAGAGGTCCTAGTGGAGGCTGCTGTCTGAGAAGGCCTTGCTGGAGCCGCGTTGAAATAGAGGGCTCGATTGGAGCCAGCTGGCTGAGAGGGTCCTAGTGGAGCCGGCTGACTGAGAGGGCCCTAGTGGAGCCGCTGGTCTGAGAGGGCCTAGTGGAGACGGCTGGCTGAGAGGGCCTAGAGGAGCCGGCTGGCTGAGAGGGCCTAGTGGAGCCGGCGTCTGAGAGGGCCTGAAGCCGGTGGCTGAGAGGGCCTAGTGGAGCCGGCTGACTGGAGGGCCCTAAGTGGAGCGGCTGACTGAGAGGGTCTAGAGGAGTGCTGAGAGGGCCTAGTGGAGCGGGTCTGGAGGGCCGCTAGGTGGAGCCGGCTGGCTGAGAGGGCCCTAGTGGAGCCAGCTGTCTGAGAGGGCCTTGGGAGCCTGCTGGTGAGAGGGCCCTAGTGGAGCCGCTGGTGAGAGGGCCCTAGTGGAGCCAGCTGTCTGAGAGGGCCCTAGTGGAGCCGGCTGCTGAGAGGCCCTAGTGGAGCCAGCTGCTGAAGGGCCATGAGCCGTGGCTGGGAGGGACCATAGTGGAGCCGACTGACTGAGAGGGCCCTAGTGGAGCCGCATCTGAGAGGACTAGTGGAGCGCTGACTGAGAGGGCCCTAGTGGGAGCCGGCTGGGGGGCGATCTGAGAGGGCCCTAGTGGAGACGGCTGGCTGAGAGGGCCCTAGAGGACCGGCTGGCTGAGAGGGTCCTAGTGGACCGGCAGTCTGAGAGGGTCTATGGAGCCGGTGCTGAGAGGGCCCTAGTGAGGGCTGACGAAGGGCCAGTGGAGCCGGCTACTGAGAGGGTCTAGTGGGCCGGTGACTGAGAGGGCTAGTGGAGCCGGCTTGTCTGGGGCCCTAGTGGAGCCGGCTTGCTGAGAGGGCCACTAGTGGACACTGGTCTAGAGCCTGAGCTGCTGGTGGAGGGCCTAGTGGAGCCGCGTGAGAAGCCTTGGACGACGGCTGGCTGAGTAGGTGCCCTAGTGGAGCCGCTGCTGAGAGGGCCAGTGGAGCCGGCTGACTGAGAGGCCTAGTGGAGCCGTGCTGGCTGAGAGGGCCCAGTGGAGCCCGTGGCTGGGAGGGGCTAGTGGAGCCGACTGACTGAGAGGGTCCTAGTGAGCCGCCAGCTGACTGAGAGGGCTAGTGGACGCGCTGACTGAGAGGGTCCTAGTGGAGCCAGGGCTTGACATGAGAGGGCCCTAGTGGAGCCAGCTGCGAGAGGGCCCTAGTGAGCCGAGCCTGCAGAGCAGGCCCTAGTTGGAGCACTGCTGAAGAAGGCCCCTAGTGGAGGGCCAGCTGGCTGAGAGGCCTAGTGGAGCGTTGCTGAAGCTGAGAGGGCCCTATTGGAGCCAGCTGCTGAATGGGCCCTAGTGGCACCGGCTGCTGACTGAGGGCCCTAGTGGAGCGCGCTGACTGAGAAGGGCCCTAGTGGAGCGGCTGTCTTAGGAGAGTCTGCATGGAAGCTGGCTCTGGAGGGCTAGTGAGCGGCAGTCTGATAGGCCCTAGTGGAGCGATCTTGAGAGGCCCTAGTGGAGCCGCTGACTGAAGAGCTGTGGACACCTGACAGTAGGGATCTAGCTGAGCCGACTACTGAGAGGGTCCTAGTGGAGCCGACTGGACTGAGAGGTTGTACGGTTGAGCCTGTGGAGCCGACTGCTGAGAGGCCTAGTGGAGCCGACTGGCTGAGAGGGCCTGTGGGGTGTTTTTTGTTGTTGTATTGTTAACATTTATTTTATATATTAATTTATCTTTTGAATGTTTTATGTTTTTAAGTTAACTGTTTGTGATTGTTGAGGAGATAAGAAATGAACATAACATGATTTCATGATGTGATGGGAAGACAGGCTTATCATTGGTATTGTGCAACAACACCCACGTGAACACACATCCCCCTTCCATGTGAAGCTCTCTTTGCAGATGAGTTTCAGTATATCTCATTTAATACATCAGCTTTCTGTTACTTTCTCAATATTCCAGAGGGTCAGAGGTCAAGCTGAGCTGGGCCAATAGCGAAAAGATTACGGGTAGGATGACATCACTGTGTGAAGTCAAAATATATCTCCCTTCCTTACTGTCTCTCTACTCCACTCTCACTTCTTTACCCCTACAGTTACTTTTCTCTTATTTTTCCTCCGACCACTACCTTCTGCCTCTCTCCTTCACAAATCTCTCTCCCACTACTCTCTCCCCTACCCTCCTCTCTCCCTACCCTCCTCTCACCATCCACCCTTCTCTCCTCCCCTACACTCCTTCTCTCCCCTCCCCTTCTCTCACATCAACACTCCTTTCTCCCTCACAAATCTCTCTCCCCTTCATCCTCCTCCTCTCAATCCTCTCTCCCTACCCTTCTCTCTCCCATAACAATACCTCTTTGCCTATACCCTTTCACTCTATCTTTCCTTCCTCTCTTTTACCCTTCTCTCCCCCTAACCTCATCTCTCCTCTACCCCATCTTCACTATCCTTACCATCCTCTCCCTCGTCACAACTCTCTCTCCCCTACACACCTCTCTCCTCTTGAATCCTCTCTCTCTACCCTCCTATCTCCCTCCACCCTACTCTATCCCCTACCCTCCTCTCTCCCCTCCCCTTCTCTCTTCCCTACCTCTACCCCCTAACCTCCCTCTCTCTGCACTTGCCTCCCCTCCTCCTCTCTCCTCTACCCTCTCTCCCTCCGCTCTCTCTCCGTCTCCATTTTCTCTCTCCTACCTCCTCTCCTCTACCGTCCTTTCTCCCCTTCCCCTCCCATTCTCTCTCCCCTACCCTTTCTCCCCTAATCCTCCTATCTCCCCTCCCCTTCTATCTCTCCTCCTCCACAAACATTTCTCCACACCCCTCTCTCTTTCATCTCTCTCTCTCTCGCTCTCTCTTGCTCTCTCTCTTTCTCTCTCTCTTTGTGACATATAGTGTTTGACCTGTTGATTTTGACTCAGCTCATAGACCTCTATCATCTACACCCCTCCCTTCTCCTATCTAACATAACACCAAATATAATATATACTCTCATCATTTACATTAGAGTACAGAATACAATCAATATTGACACACTGAATATACAACAGTCAGATGCATACACCATCACAACTTAACTGACATAGTGCCTGTCCCCAGATGGACAGTTAGGCTACAGTAAAGTACATTTACAGGTGATCACATCAGTTGTCCTGCTTTGAGACACATTTTTACGTCTTGCTTCCAGTTGCATGTTCTTTTACTACCTGCAAATGGTAGATATATCTTACAATATCAAACATATCTCAGTAACTGTCACAAGTGTATACAGCTCCTACCTGTGCTCCAGAAAAGGATGGTCAGTATCACGGCAGGTATTCATATCTGTATCTAACTGGGCTCCACTGACATATACAAGTCACTGTCATAGGTTTGGACTGAAGAGTGGAAAAATACTGCTCGGCTATATGACTTCTATGTCATTAGTTCATTAGGTCAATTGATGTGAGATAAACTCTTAGCATCTATCTTGATCAGTGGTTGAACACACTACAGCAAACTGAAAAACTCCACAGGAAACTGCTGACAGAGCAGCAAAACTTCACATAGCTCGTGTCCTATAATATGCGAGCGCTCTAACTTCTCACTGCTTGAGTTCACCTCTTATAGAATATTGCTTTAATGGCTTCATGCATCCTCAATATAAACCAGTAACCAGCACCCAAATGAGCTACTGATGAGCGTCTTATGTTAGAGAGGAGAAGGGGGGACTATGGTGTAGAAGCTAGCAGGCCTGGTGTTACCCAAGTCAACTTCTACAGTCCTGATGCTATATGTCAGGGCAGGCTGCGACATGGGCCAAGAGAGGATACAGGTTACTGTTATGATGGACATACACCGGTGAGAAGTCTGTGAATAAAAGATGAAAGGGGAGAGTAAGAGGAGAGTGCAGAGGGAGGAGAGGGGCGAGGAAAAAGAGAGAGAGATAAGAGGAGGATGGAGCAAAAGGCGAGAGGAGAGGAGGAGAGGGGGAAGAGAGAGAGAAAGAGGAGGATGGAGAAATCGGAGAGGCAAGGAGAGGAGAGAAGAGAGGATGGAGAAAGGGGCGAGAGTACTGTTTGTCTCCCACCGTCCACTCAGAGGACTCTACCTTCTGTTATCAAAAGTGGGCGTTCACTATATTTTAGGCTTTACCAGTCATTTCTTTGTGAAGGGAACAAGTGCACAACTTTAGGGAAAGGAGGATAATTGGTTATTCTAGTCTTAATTGGATAATTCTAGTCTACAGTCCTTGCGGTTCTGTGTCACCAGATTATCATTCCAGTGGCCATAAGAGGAACTGTGCCTTCAGTGTGTTTTTACTCTGGCTCAGAAACAACACATGACCTTGCATACATGAATATGATTCATGTGTATTACATAAAGCATAATGATATAGTAGTATATTTATAAGTATATTATATTATATATTGGGTGCTGAAATAAGTAAACACTCTTAATGGTTTGCCGTTTTATCACTAAGAAGAACATTGACACTATGTAACCAAACCACATGTGAAACCTCATGAATGAGTGATAAGAAGTGTTTTTAAAAAGTGTGAGTTCTGAACCCTGTAGATACACTGCACTACTTCTTAAGAAGACCGAGTCATTTCAGAATGAACGGAGCTGACTGTCTCTTCCTGTCTGAGCCTAGGCTGGAGGAGAGTGCCGTGACTGATCTTCTGTCTGTTGCTCGGTGACCTCAGAGGGTGAGGGTGTCAGTAGTCTGGGCGTCTGTCTGGACTCTGAGACAGGAGTATGAGTGGAAAGGGGTGACTAGTATTGCTGCCTGTCTGCGTCTGTGCTTGTCTGTCTGTCTGTGCTGGGGCATGGACTCAGGATGAAAGAGTGGAGGGGTGACAGTACCGCTTCTGTCTGTCTGCTCTGTCTGTCGTCGGGTGGCAGGACTCAGGTGGAGAGATGGAGGGGTCCAATTTCTAAAGACTGGTGACATCCAGTGGAAGCGCTAGGAACTGCAAGAAGGTCCCTTAGAAATCTGGATTCCCAATGAAAACCCATTGAAAAGAGAGTGACCTAAAAAAAAAAATCTGAATGGTTTGTCCTCAGGGTTTCGCCTGCTAAATAAGTTCTGTTATACTCACAGACATGATGCAAACAGTTTTAGAAACTTCAGAGTGTTTTCTATCCAAATCTACTAATAATATGCATATCTRATCTTCTGGGGATGAGTAGCACGCAGTTGAATTTGGGCATGCATTTCATCCGGATGTGAAAATACTGTCACCAAGAAGTTAAAGGAAAAAGCTTCTTGCAGTTCGTTGTGTGCAATCACAGTTCTGGTGTCCAGAAGTTATTTTTAGTCATAAGAGACGGTGGCAGCAACATTATGTTCGAAGTAGAGTCGCAATTCAACGGCTCAGACACGAGACATACGTGGCAGGGTCTACAGTCAATCACGGACTACAAAAAGAAAACCAGCCCAGTCGCGGACACCAATGTCTTGCTCCCAGACAAACTAAACAACTTCTTTGCTCGCTATGAGGACAAGACAGTGCCAGTGACATGGCCCGCGAACAAAACCTACGGGCTCTCCTTCACCGCAGCCAACGTGAGTAAAACATTTAAACATGTTAACACTCGCAAGGCTGCCGGCCCAGACGGCATCCCTACCCARGTCCTCYGAGCATGCGCAGACCACCTGGCTGGTGTGTTTACGGACATATTCAATCAATCCCTATCCCTGTCTGCTATCCCCACGTGCAAGAGGGRCACCATTGTTCCTMTTCCCAAGAAAGCTAAAGTAACTGAGCTAAACGAATATCGCACCGTAGCACTCACTTCCGTCWTRATGAAGTGCTTTGAGAAACTAGTCAAGGATCATATCACCTCCAGCCTACCTGACACCCTAGACCCACTCCAATTTGCTTACCGCCCCAATAGGTATTCGCAATCACTCTGCACACTGCCCTAACCCATCTGGACAAGAGGAATACCTATGTAAGAATGCTGTTCATCAATTACAGCTCAGCATTTAACACCATAGTACCCTCCAAACTCGTCATTCAGCTCGAGACCCTGGGACCCTCCCGCCCTGTGCAACTGGGTCCTGGACTTTCTGACGGGCCGCCCCCAGGTGGTGAGGATAGGAAACAACATCTCCACCCCGCTGATCCTCAACACTGGGGCCCCACAAGGGTGCGTTCTCAGCCCTCTCCTGAGCTCACTGTTCACCCATGACTGCGTGGCCATGAGGCATAGCACACCTCCAACTCAATCATCAAGTTTTGCAGACGCACTAACAGTGGTAGGCTTGATTACAACAATCGACGAGAACGGCCTACAGGGAAGAGGTGAGGGCCTCGAGTATGGTGTCAGAAAATAACCTCAAACTCAATCAACAAAACAAGGAGATGATCGTGGACTTCAGGAAACAACAGAGGGAGCACGCCCCTATCCACATCGACGGGACAGTAGTGGAGAGGTGAACAGTTTTAAGTTCTCAGCGTACATTTCATGGACAACTGAAATGGTCTACCCACACAGACGCGTGTGGCGTAGAGGCTGAAGAAATTTGGGATATGTCACCCAAAAAACACTCACACACAGATTCGCACAATCGAGAGCCCTTCGGGCTATATCAACCGCCGGTACGGAAACTGCTCCGCCCACAACCGTAAGGGGCAAACTACCTGCCCTCCAGGACACCTACACCACCCGATGTCCAGGAAGGCTGCCTGTTCTACTTCCGCTATTCAACCGAAGGCGAGTCTCAGTACAGGATGCATCAAGTTAGGACCGAGAGACTGAAAAACAGCTTCTATCTCCCAAGGCATCCGCACTGTTAAACAGCATCACAAACATTCAGTGGCTGCTGCCAACATACAGAACTCATCTCTAGCCATGAATAATTAATAATGGAGGTAATACATGTATTACTAGTCACCTTAACAATGCCACTTATGTAATGTTTACATACATACATTACTTCCATGATATGTATATACTGTACTCTATACCATCTACTGGCACATATGTCAGAAGTCAAAGGCCTGCGCGGGTCACCATCCCGCGTCCCGCGAGACACAAAGGTTTTTTACGGCCCCTGGGATGAATCTTTTGATTTTTATTATTCAGAACCGGCCCGAGACCGCAGCAAGCCGGCAGCCCGCAGATCTTTTTACACGCACCAATACTACATTTCCCACAATGCAACGGTGACGCACCGAGCAGTACGGCTGCTTCATTTAAATATCTTATTGGCACAGCAGCGTCAGCATCACAGTAAAATTAACTTTCAGATAAGCCATCAAAATGGCAAACGTTAAGGTGGACATCGAGAACCGTGGGGTTCTCCAAACAGGTGGGAGTCGGAGTAATATGCTTCTCACGGAGCGAGGTAGCTGGACAACCTGTTGTGTCTTCTGTGTGGACGAAAGCTGTGGCGTTACTGAATGATAGAGTATGAATCTGAGACGACACCATCATTATGAAACGAACACGCGGTACAGGGCACATAGAATCATGGAATGGGAACGAAAGCTACAAAAGGCAGAGGACATTAAAACGTAGGCCTCAACATCTGTCGCCAGGCTCTGTTCACAAAAAAATTGCCAAATCAAAAGGCCAGGCTGACTGTAAGGCCAGTTTTATTTGGCAGAAGAGATCGCTAAATAGCCCGGCCATTTACGGAGGGGATTTCCACAATCAAACTGCATTGATTAAAGTTTGTGAGACGAAGTTTTGCCCCTAGAAAAAAGGCAACCTTTTTACAATGTGGAGTCTGAGCAGAAACCACATTGCCGAGAGATGAGAGTAGACCAGTTCGTCCATCAATCTAAAGAGCAGCCTTGTGAAAAAAGGTGAAAAGATTTCATTGCATATTCCTTGGCTGTGGATGAGAGGCAACGCGACATTTCTGACATTGCCACTAGCTTGCCTACAATTTTCATCCGCGGAGTGGGACTCCAGCCCTTTAAAGCGTGACAGAGGAGTTGTTTTGGGCTTTAGCGTCCTATGCAATGGCACAACTACGGGGCATTGATTTCGTAATAAGAGGTGTCAAGAATGTGTAAAAGGATCGGAGCGCCCTTTGGGAAAAACTCGTGGGTTTGACACCGACGAGCAACCTGCGATGTGTGGACACAGGAGCCGGACTGGGTCGGAGGTTTTGCCCGCGCTGGGGGCGAAGATACGGGAAAAGATGCTCAAGAGGAAACGCGAGCACGGTGAGCTGACAGCTTATCATTGTTATCATACACCAGGGCAAGCGTTTGTGCGGTAAAGCCTTGAAAATGGAGCATAGTCAACTCGATAGCATCCATCACTGCGCACTGTTTACTTTAATCAGAGCCAATAAAAGGTTTTGAATCACCGCCAGTTCAAGGCTTCTGACGGAGTTCCCCCGACATACAACGAGCGATGGTGATTTTGCCCTTCATCCACTACAGAGGGTGCGATGGCGGTAAGGCAGGGAAAGGGTCGCTTCAAAGATGTTCGAGCTTCGTGAGCGAGATTTGTCTGTTCTTGGAAGCAATAGGGAAAGATCAACAACACAACTCCGGCAGACGAACTGTTTCTTTCTTCTGTGTGAAATGGGCTTTTCTGGTGTGACTTACGAGTCATCCTGAATGCAATCGAACTTGCAGTCTGCAGGGTCGGGATCCACTGTCATCTACTGATATGTACAGTATAGTGCAAGGCATTTTAAAACCAAACTGACTTGTGGGAAGACGCAGATTTTAATTTTTTTTTTTCTTTTTCTTTTTTTCTAGATTTTTAGTTTTTTTTTTATCCCGATTTTCATCTGAACATGATATTTTTGCCCGGTATTGGTTATGGTTTTTGTTTATCTGCTTCTGGGATATAACATTTTTCTTATTTTTTTCTTATAATATTGTCCCTGACAGGTTCCTGGCTGGGCATTATCTAGATTTTTTTTTTACAGAAAGATTGATTAGGAATTCCTCGTAGATAGAGTTCGCCAGATTTCGCATTACATAACAGGTCCGCTGCTGGCAATCGTAGAATTATCCGATTTTTCTTTTTATTTATTTTGATGAGCCCATCCTTTAATCTTTTTTTATTAGTACCCATCTTTTTTTTGAATTTTCTTGTTTGTATTTTATTCTAATATAATTTCCATTTTTTTCTATTTTTTTTTTGATTTTTTTTTTTTTATTTATTTTTTTTTTTTAGTGGATTTTTATGATTTTATTTAAATCACTCGAATTGTGCGGATTTACAGTCCCCTTGGGCTGAGGATTTGGACTTATTTTTCTGTACCGCTCCATTTTTTAATATGGAGTCCCTCCTACAGTCCTGACGTGACTTTTTTTTTTTTTATTGGAATTTTGGCATTTTTTTTTTTTTTTCTGGTATTTCCCTCGGATAATTGTTAATAGATTTTTTTATTAAGGATTATTTTTTTCCCTGATTTCTTTTTTTATTAACATATTTTTATGTTCCTCTGCTTCTGCTGCATGAATTTTTTTTTTTATTATCTTCTGATACAGTAATGATTTATTTATTTCGCTAGACAAGGTTCCGTGGGCTAATGTTGAATTTTTTTTTTTATTGGATGCATCACTAGGCCTCCATTTTCCGAATTTTTTTTCCTTTATATGACTTCGTTTTTTTTAGAGGTCGCACCTCCGCATTGAGGCCTGGCGTGGCTATATATTTTATTTTTTCTCTTTCATATTTTATATCGCCTCCTGTTACGATTTTAGTTTTTTTTTTACTCCTGAGGCCTAAGCTGTGAGCGTATATATAATAAGCTATTTTTTTTCCTCTAGATATCACGACTGATTTTATTTCCTATAATAAGATACAGGAATATTTTCACTTTTTTTGTTGCGTGCTGCTTAGATTCGCGATTTTTACATACTAAGGTGATCCCCGACGATCCTTAGATTTACAATTAGTGACTCTATATCTTTTTTTGATTCTTATTTTGATTGTTTTTTTTGTTGGGCTGCTAGGATTTTTTGAAAGATTTTTTTTTTTTTTTTTTTCTTCTCTCGTGTATTTAATAATGAAATTTTTTTTCCGATATCCCATTTGTGATTTTTTTTTTTTTCTTCTTACAGGGAATGATCTTATTTTTTTTTGCTCATTTTTAATTTTTTTTTTTTTTTTTTTGGCTTCTATCCTTATCATCCCTCCACAGGTCCTGCCCTGCCTCTATCCCTCGTAAATCATCCCCCCCTACCAGTCCATGGCTGCTCTATCCTTCCTAATTAATCCCTACAGTCCTGCGCTGGCTGGCTTCTAATCCTCTATATCCCTCCCCCAGTCTGCC